>NW_007727469.1:67895-73884 GCF_000696425.1 Galeopterus variegatus | reverse complement strand
TTTTAAATAAGGTTCTGGAAGCAAATAAGGAATCTTGAGAATCTGTGGGTGTGCAGTGTAAATAGTAGTACTCCAGATGGCGCCAAAGAATAAACAGGCAGGTCTCTATGATAACTATATATGAGAGCTCAGATGAAAGGAAAATAACGTCATCACATATTTTTTACAAATCAGTTTCTGAGAAGGAGAAAAAGGAGAGACTGCACTCACTTAAGGATGCAGCCACAAGCTCAACCTAACAATCAGAGGTAGAGTTCCACAGCACGTACCTCCAGAGAAAGCAGCAAGGTATGCTGAGAAGGAGGTGGGAATCATGCAGTGCTGTGACAGCAGCCTTGTGTCTTACCTCCTGCCCGAATGGAAAGTGTCTGTATATATTATCAGTATTAACTCTAAAAGGTAGAAAAAAATTAAAATTTGGAAATATATCAGGCATTTACTGGGGAAAAAAATAAACAACATGTCCCCTTCCATCTGGTTTTCGTACCCAAGTAACATGAAAATAAGTAAACAGTGCCTACATTTAAAGGTCACCATTTAAGTCTATGATTTCATAAAGGATACAAGAACAAAGGGAAAGCAGTTTAGCGCGATTATTGATCAACTTCACCAAACGACGTCGAGCTAGAACATATTTCTGGGCAGTGGAGATTTTATCAACGCCAGCAGGCATCACAGATTGACACAACTAAGAAAAAGAAACAAATATAGTATTAGAACGACATAAGTTGTAACAAAAATGTAATCAAAATCTACTATGAACAGGTCACTATGGTAAATGCTGTGAAAAACACTCAAATTTGGGCCGGCCCGGTGGCACACTGGATAGTGCGCCGCTTGGGAAGCGCGGCGGTGCTNTGTAAGAATACATGTAGCGATATGACAGGGTTCCAAGGGATGAGTTAAAAGCAATTTGATGTTTAATCATCAAATTAACATTACAAGCAATAACCAGTAAGGGTTCTCAGAAGATGAAATCCTATTTGACTCGTTTTGTGGAGGCATGGAAAGAGCATGAACGTTGGAATCAGAATTTGGCTTGAGTTTTCTCTCTGTCATTTATAAATTATTTGATCTTAACAAGTTATACACTTTCTGAATCTCAGTTTTCTCGTCTGGAAAATAATGCCCAAGTTACCAGGATATTGTGAAGATTAGATGAAAGAACATAGGCAAAGCCCGTAGCAGAATGCCTGACCCAGTGTTCAATGCATTAATTCCATATGCTTTCCCTTTACTAACAGATGACACATAATCTGAACATTAAGTTAATTGTAGGATAATTGAGGGTAATTTTGATAAGGGGGGGGGTTTCTTGAGGAGAGACAATAATATGTAAATCTAAGCACAATCTGTAGACTAGTTTAACTACAGCTAAAATTTCCTTTTGGGTATAGATGAATGAATGAGATTAGGTACCTAGGTTTTTACCAGGTTTTAGAGGAATTTAAAACCCAGTGAGTGTTAAACAAGAAGTATATAAAGTAACCAAGTGTGATAATGTAGAATTTTTTTCAGAAATATTGATTCCTATGCCCTCACTTCCATGGGGAAAGCACATTTCCTTTATCCACTAAGATTGGTTTTACCCACCCAGGTGACTTCCTTTGGCTTCATATTGGGTGGTCATTCTTACCCCTTCTTTGGTCCACATCTGGGTTTGGCCAAGTGACCATCTTTGGCCAATTGACACACACAATAAAAGAAGAGACTTGAAAAGTACTTGCAGATTAGGTTTTTGACTCCCTCCCATTGCTGTGATAAGACTGTGCTTGGGTTGGCTCACTGGTTCCACAAGGAAAATGAGAGTCATGTGCAGCAAAGACATCCCAAACAAGTTTCCTCAACTGGACCAAGCCAAATGGGTTATCCTTAGAAATATATAAATGTGCCCAGACAAGATCAGTAGGGCCACCCAGCTGAGTTCATCCCAGATTAGCCAATTTCCAAAGTTATGTCAGCTAAATAAATGCATATTGTTGTATGTCATGAAATTTAATGATGATTTTTTTTACTTACCATTATTTGAGCAATAGATAACTGACCTACCTAGTACCTGGTGAAGACATCTCTGTCACAAATGGATGACAATGATTAGCTATAGGCCACCAATGCAGCATGTCACAGAGGTTTTAAATATTGAGTCTACCTTTCAATGTATTAGATATCCATTCAGTGCATGTGCCATTCAGTTGGATGAGTAGGATATTGAAAGATTTTATGAAACAAATGGAATTAGGATTAGAATTTACAAACAATGGGACAGCCCGGTGGCGCACTGGATAGTGCGCCGCTTGGGAAGCGCGGAGGCGCTCCCGCCCAAGGGTTCGGATCCCACATACAGACCGGATCCCACTGGCTGAGCGAGGCACGGGAGCAACACCGAGGGTTGCAATCCCGTTGCCGGTCTCCAGTCCGGTACGGGGGCAACACTGAGGGTTGCGATCCGTTGCCAGACACGGAAAAAGACAAAAGACAAAAAAAAAAAAAAAAAACACTCAAATTTAAACATCCTGGCAGACAAAATCTATCATCTAGTTAAGAAGCTAGTAATTTTAAAAAATGAGAGGCAAGGAAGCAGTCGAATTCACAAATGAATGTTGTGCTGCTGCCTTTTCAAAAAGTCTGTCCCTGAAACAGATAGACATTTTCAATCTGTGATGGGCCCACCAACCCTAAATTTCTTGTCACATTAAAACAAAACAGCAGGATTTTCAAGCAGTAGATCTAACAACTGTCAGGTTATCTTCTGAAGAAAATGTAGACTTCTACAGCATAACATACGATCATCAACCAAAGCCTCCCTGATCACTTCTCATTTTGGCGTACACAAAACACAGGGGCGTTTGACAGAAGGCATACTGCGGTAGGGCTGGTGGAATGCCACATGCTTTATGATGATGATGCAGTGCCTCTTGCGAGTACTAGCATCACCGATAAGCTACACATTAGGAAGGGAGGAAGGACTGCCAGATGTAAACCACACAATTTCAGGCATTACCTGAACCCAATCAATAACTCCTGCCTGCCTCCCCCTGTTCCTGCTAGCTATGTGCCTCTGGGAAAGTCATTCAAGCCTTCAGTGCCTCAGTTTCCTTGCCTGAAGAATGGGAGTAGCAACAACACCTGCCTCATGTAATCAGGTAAAACATGTATCTCAGGGACTGGCATATCATAAAGAATAAATGTTTCCTATGATTATCAGGAGAAGGAGAAGGCTTTGACTACTCCTAAGAGTGACATGAAATTTTTCAGGAAGCCTGGTGCAAACTAGGATTGGCAAAATGGCCCAACATCCAGGCTGCCAAAGGACACAAGGATGCTTCAGCAACATCTTAGGAACTGGCCAAGAGAAGCCTTACAGTTCAGCTATGCCAAATGGAAAAGAAGGCAAGCTACTTAGGGAGCAAGCCTACTAATTCAACATCTTTAGCTCAGTAAGTACAAGGGAATGATTCTGGGTCATGGAGAGAAGGCAGTCAAGTCAAACTACCCATTTGTTTGAAAAACTCACTAAACAGATATTGAAGATGCTGTAGGCACAGAGACACTTACCTAAGTTCTACTGAAAAAATATCTACAATAGAAACCCAAGTTTCTCAGCACAGATTTTAGAGTATAAACTACCCAAAACGCTTTCTTCGAAGGCCAACTGCCTTTCTACTTTCCTGAACAGATGCTACTTCACTGTTTTTCAGCCAAGAGTTTCTATGCTTATGAGGTTTGTGCTTACATAAGAGACCCTTCTTCAAGTCACACAGAAAAATCATTCTAATTCCGTTAGTCACATGCATAAATCATCTTTACTCACAAGTGTGAGACCAGTACCCTGGCCCATATTAGTAAAAGCAATGACTTCTCAAGGCCCCAATGCTCCTTATAAGATTCATACCTCTTTTATCTCATCTGGGGGAAGTTGCTCTACATTCCGTAGCTTGTTAACACTCCGCCGATGACTGTCGTAATAACTGAAGAAATCACTGGCACTTTGTTTCAGCAGGTAGACAATAATGCCTAAGCCAGGCACACGCCAACAGGGAACCACTGGAGCTTGGGTATCTAATAGAGTTGATGATATAAAACAATGTTCCACTTATTAAAAGGATTTTATATGAATTTCCAATGACCTGTTTTAAGACAAGGTATGTCCCAGAATTTAAGGACATATAAACTACCATTCGAACCAACCCAGGACTACTTTTAAATTCCATGGATAGTTCAGAAAACAAGTGGGTAGGAGCTATTGTAATCCAGTACAAACATGTAATCAGGCTGGAGACCTTAGGAGAATAAAAATATTTGGCTGATGGACATAGACAGAGCTTACCCTTTACTGGGTGAAGACCTTTTTGAGAACTCTGCAGATATAAAAGAAAAAAGTAGGCTCACCTTGCCGCTGTAATCCAGTACAAACATGTAATCAGGCTGGAGACCTTAGGAGAATAAAAATATTTGGCTGATGGACATAGACAGAGCTTACCCTTTATTGGGTGAAGACCTTTTTGAGAACTCTGCAGATATAAAAGAAAAAAGTAGGCTCACCTTGCCGAGGTCCATCTCGATTGATGGTTTCTGAAAGACTAGGGGTGAAGAGACACACGGTATACTGAAAGGTAGGGGAACTCTGTAACATGAGTGACTGGCAATATTCCATTACATTGGCACAAATCTACAATGGAAGAACAGCAGTAACAAAAATATTAGCCCCCCAAATGCCCGAATATCATGGATATGTAGATTTGAAGGAGAACAAGGTTATAAATCAATTTGTAAAATTACTCAATCTGTTATTTTTATCAAAAATTTCCAAAAACATAAAAGCCTTACAGAATAGTCACTTGACTCTCACCCCTCTTACCTGCTGCATAGCCAGTTCAATCTCATCTTTCTTGTTTACTCTATCTCCCTCCACATTATCATCTTGAAATTTAAACTGACGCAGTCTGTCAGAGCCACCAAAGCGACTTAGAAGTCCCAAGCACTGGCGCTAAGAAAGAAAAAGATATTTTGTTGATATCTAACTGAATGTGTTTAAAATTAATGAAAACCTCAGTGGAGAGTGGAATCACTCTTTAAAGCATATGATATCTTATTTCCAACTGAGCCAACTAAAGGCAGCACTACTAAAATTCATCTTTTTTGCAAAGGTATTTGATTTGGGGTCAACTCAATAAAAGAATACCTTTATTTATTTATTTTTTCTTAGCAATCAATCCCCAATATAATCTAAATGTTTGCCAAACAAATTTTTGCTTCATATCAAAAAACTATTTAATAATTCCTTGAAAGATACTCATTAAATGAAACATTAGTCAATAAACAGATAAGAAGCAACTTGAGGGCAACTAGAAGATGGTTCATAACAAGCAAAATTATCCATGATAATTTTCTCTAAGTCACAAAATTTTCTTTTTCTTCTTCTTTTTTTTTTGAGCTGTCCAGTATGGGGATCCAAACTCTTGACCTTAGTGTTACAACACTGTGCTCTAACCAACTGAGCTAACTGGCCAGCCTGAAGGCACAAATTTAAAGGCTGTTACTCCTGTGGTTGCTTCCAGGGACTTCATAAAGGGGTTGGGAACACATAGGTAGCCTTGGCAAAATAAATGCAAAAGTCACCAGCTTGAAATGCTAGTACTTTTCACCTGAGAATACGATTGTACCCATCGTTCTCAGAGGGAAAGGACAGCTTTTAAAAACTGGCAGCATATTCAGTGGTTAGTATATTAGTTTGGAATCAGAGACTTGGGTTCCAATAGCACGTTACAACTCTTTTGCTATGTGACCTGGGACAAGTTACTCAATTTCCTCAAAACTTAATGTTCACATTTCTAAAGTGGTAGTAACAATTCCTAACTTATAAGATTGTTATCACAGGATCACCTGAGACATTATATATATATATATTTTTTTTTTTTTCCCTTTTTTTTTTTGTCTTTTTTCGTGACCGGCAACGGATCGCAACCCTCAGTGTCACACCCGCACCGGA
>NW_007727469.1:64530-67085 GCF_000696425.1 Galeopterus variegatus | reverse complement strand
CCGCTGGGGAAGCTCAGTGGCGCTCCCGCCGAGGGTTTGGATCCCACATGCAGACTGGCCGCTCACTGGCTGAGCGAGGTGCGGGCGCAGCACCGAGGGGTGTGGTCCCGTTGCCGGTCCCCGGTCCGGTACGGGGGCAACACTGAGGGTTGCAATCCATTGCCGGACATGGAAAAAGACAAAAAAAAAAAAAAAATCTAGATTCAACTGACTTCAAAAGCCATTTTTAAAAGTTTACCAAAAGTTAAAATTTTCTAAACACAGCACTAAATTACTTTCTCATGAAAGAGTTAGCGCCACTGCGCTTCCCAAGCGGCGCACTGTAGCAGTGCACCACCGGGCCGGCCCGAGACATTATATTTAAAGTGCTTAGTACAATGTTCTGCACATAAGTGCACAATAAAAACATGTATTTTAAAAACTGGTACCACCATATATAGATATATACACATATATACATAAATATACATACATAATATTAATGTCATTATTTATACTGTTAGTTTAAATAAGTTTGAATAGGCAAAACGTATCAATGAGACTATGATATAAACTTATTTTGCCAAAAGAGTTGAATCTATTTTTAAAACTTACAAATTTGCGTTTGCTATTCTTACAGATAAAACAGATGGGCTCAAATATTTCCAGAGGTCACTTTATGAAAGATCCATCAAAAAGGTCTTTTTTCCCCTGCCAATGAAAAAAGTTAGAAGACTAAAAAAAACAGGGTATTTGGGTTTTGTTGGTGAGAGTGCAATCCCTTCTGGAAAGCTATTTGACAATATGACGTCAAAATGCACTATGTGTAGTACCTTTGGACCCAGTAATACCATATATGTTACTTAATCTAGATAAATATAAAATCTATTCAATTTAAAAATATGTACACAAAATTGTTCTCTTCAAAACTTGAGGAAGAATTTATGAAAACAGGACTAGTTAAGGAAATTGTTATATCAAAAAACAATGGAAGGCTAGCTGGTTAGCTCAGTTGGTTAGAGCATAGTGTTGTAACACCATCAAGGGTTCAGATCCCCATACCCGCCAGCTGCCAAAAACAAGAAACCCCAAAAACAAACAATGGAATATGCAAGGGTACTTCAAAAAGTTCATGAAAAGATTCATATTACATTTTAATTATATTTTTCCATGAACTTTTTGAAATACCCTCATAAGTTCTAGTTTATAATTTACTCAGCAGTCAATAAAAAGTGAAGATGTTCAGATCAAAGTAGGCCAGGTGGCTTCCAAAAAGACTATAATCAAATATCTAATTGATAAACTACATAAAATGCTGGAATATATTAAAAGGAGATTATACAACTAGAAGAGTTTGTGGGATAATTTAGTAATAAGTATATAAAAACCAAGCAAATAAAAAAAGAAACAATTATGAACTTGAGGGAAAACAAAATATTGCACAGAAAAGTAACAGTACTGTCCATGGCTTAATCATAAATNAAAAAGTTCATGAAAAGATTCATATTACATTTTAATTATATTTTTCCATGAACTTTTTGAAATACCCTCATAAGTTCTAGTTTATAATTTACTCAGCAGTCAATAAAAAGTGAAGATGTTCAGATCAAAGTAGGCCAGGTGGCTTCCAAAAAGACTATAATCAAATATCTAATTGATAAACTACATAAAATGCTGGAATATATTAAAAGGAGATTATACAACTAGAAGAGTTTGTGGGATAATTTAGTAATAAGTATATAAAAACCAAGCAAATAAAAAAAGAAACAATTATGAACTTGAGGGAAAACAAAATATTGCACAGAAAAGTAACAGTACTGTCCATGGCTTAATCATAAATGACATTTACACAGTCATAATAATGTAACATTAAATACTAATATAAAGAAAATTCTGATATAATTATATCAAGTTTCAGGAGGTTGTGTTGGGAAAGATACATATCGCATGGTAGAAGAAAAGGAGCAAAGACATCTAAATTCTCATCCTCTTCAATGGACAGTCCATAAATGAATCCCAAAATTGGAAAATCAAGTAGCAACAATATTATTAGCATGTTAATTAGAAATACTAAATAATCAATAAACAAGAGTTGAAAGGGGTTACCCAAATCTAGGGAGCAGAATGAGGAAGGTGGGTCAAAGAACTGTTATATTTTGTAACATGCCTTATAACCCGCTAATTAAAGAAATAAGAATCAGTTACCTGGAATCTTCCAATATGTCCCTGTAGTTCAATTAGAGATCCTTCATTTACATCAACATCAAGTTCACTTAATATACCTATAAAATTTAGAATGCTTTTAAATATAGTTTTATAATAAAATAAAAGCATTAAAAACTGGAAGAGAGGTTCTAATATTTTATATTTTTTATGTGCATGAACGGACTTCTGCCATGAAAGTTTTGAGAGAGATGATTTTACAAAGAATGTAAGTAACTTTTATATATTAATAAAATATATTAATATTTTAATACACCACCACATGTACATTCATATGCAATTTAAAATCTAGATTCAAGGGGCCGGCCCGGTGGCGCACTGGATAGTGCGCCGCTTGGGAAGCGCGGCGGCGC
>NW_007727469.1:38920-63626 GCF_000696425.1 Galeopterus variegatus | reverse complement strand
CCCCGGTCCGGTACGGGGGCAACACTGAGGGTTGCAATCCATTGCCGGACATGGAAAAAAACAAAAAAAAAAAACAAAAAAAAAAATCTAGATTCAACTGACTTCAAAAGCCATTTTTAAAAGTTTACCAAAAGTTAAAATTTTCTAAACGCAGCACTAAATTACTTTCTCATGAAAGAGTTTAGAATATAAAATACTAAAAATGAAAGGCGCTGCTTTTTCTTTTAATTCCTCTAGGTAGTGTACCATTTGATTTTTTCCCCCTTTTGCAAAGTATAGTTTGTAAAAAAAGTTTCCATTCAACTTCTCAGTTTGGATTCATTACAGAATTCCTAAATCAAGCTGATCTACCTCTCATAGTGTCATAGCCTCCGTTGGTTTCTGTTGAGCCCTGCAAGCAAACCCACAGGACATTATCCCCACTGGTTTGTTTCCTTGTTTCATGACTAGTCATGCTGAGGAAAACCCACCTGAACCTGTCCTAGCCACCCTAAAATCCATGTGTTCTCACAATCTCTTTAATCCTTTCTTACTTCCAGGCACACACTCCATAGCACCTAACCAAAAACCTTATCATTCTCTCCTAATAATGACAAGCCTTCTAGATTAGCTCAGTGGATGGCCTCAACACAAACCCACAGAACCCCACCATCATCTGGCACATGGGGGCTTAGTTATAACTGCCCCGTACCTCAGTACTTCACTAGAGCCCATCCCTCCTGACCTCCACCTCCTCTGGGTATCTGCTTCCCAGAATTATGTTCTTTTCTAGCCTCCTGAAATCTACCCGCCACAGAGGATTTTCCCTATTTGAAAATATGTCCAAGTCTCCCTTGTACTCCAAAACAAAGACAATCCAAAATGTGGTTTAATATCAAATTTTTGAAATCGTTTTTCTACATTTTCTGCTTGTAAATCCTATGCCCTCCTCCCCCATCTTAACTCCTTAAAACCTGGATTTTGTACCTGATACTGTCATGGAACTATGACTTTTCCTCCTTGTCCTCAAACTTTCTGATCTCTGCTACGGATACTGCTGTTCCAGAGTTCCCTTTGCCCACTGCACATCAACTGATGCCTCAATTTTAAAAGACTTCCAATTTTCAGTTTTTATAAGACCTTTCTGTTAAATGCTACATAACTACTCTATGCATACTATGTATATCACTCTCAACTCATAAACACTTTTCAGAATAATATCTGTGGGTCATAGAAAAAAAATCAACCTGCTGCTTAGATTTGTGGAGGTACAACATACCCAGTAGTGGGTTAAGCAATAAGGGGGATACAAAGTTATAACTGGGCTTACAATCTGATGGAACCATTTAAGATAAAAATGTACAGGATATTACAAAACTGTATGTAATCAAGGGCTGAACTGTGCACAGTAAGGTTAATGGAGTGTAACTTGTTTAAAAGGAGTGTAAAAGTAAAAGTAAGGAGTGTAACTTGTTTAAAAGTGTTTTTAAAATGTGGGAGGGTAATTGGCTTTATCTTTAAAAAAAAAAATGTAAGTGTATATATATACACATATATACATGTATCTGACCAAGTACTGTCAGGGATTTATCGAGCCTACCAGTTCAAATATACAAAAATGTATATAAATACACATATGGGTAAGAATACACACTCACATACAAATGAAGTTATTAAATGCCACACTTTGAACTTTTAAAAACATTGGAAACAGTCAACATATCACAGGGATTTGATTAAAAAACAGGGATCTACCTAACTAGTTCACAACTGGAAAACTAACCATACAATTAGAAAGAATGAGGTAGGAGCTATATAAGCTGATGAGAAAAGATCTCCAGGACTTAATTTTCAAAAAGCTACAGAACAATATGTGTGGTATGATTTCATTTGTGTAGGGAGAGGAAAAAAAATTTCTTTTGGTGGCGGTATGGGGATCTCAACCCTTGACCTTGGTGTCACCAGCACAGGAGAAAAAAAGTTCACACACACACACACACACACCACCACCACCACCAGAAAAATAAACTATGAATTGATAACAGGTTCCTTTTAGAGAGAAGGAATTGCTGCTCAGGGTGCTTTTACTCTATTCATGTGTTCTGTTTAAATTTATTATGAGCATGTTAAAATAAATTGTGCTTTTCTGAATACAACCTTATTGCATTGATAGGGCCAAATGCTGCTACCAGCAAAATACAGACTTATTAGGTATTTTTAAAAAGTTAATCAAAAGAGACTTTATCAATAAAAGCATCTTTGCCATAGGATTTAGTAAAAAGTAAATTCTTACAAAGAAATACCTAACTCAGAGCTTCTCAGTTAAGATGTCAGAATGAAGGAGTGTCACAGAATGTCCCTCTTGTCATTGACCTATAAAATCAATGAAGTTCACCAAAAAAGGAAAAGAGTCAACTTATGCCTTAAGTACTGAAGAATGGTAGTGGCTAAGAAAAAAAAGACAAAGTGAACAGCATGATTCAGCTCATGACCCTTATCTACCCCTCAGAAGCAGTATGGAGGAAAGAAAATAAACCAACGAACTCTTGAGAAGCCTACTGAGCGTAATTAAGTCCTGGAGAAATCAAGTGGGAAACTATTAGAACCACTCCATAGCACTATGGGACCTTGGCAGAGGCAAGTAGGATGGCCTGACTTAGTCTCATCTTAGGACACTGGAATGAGTTGGGGACTAAAGCACATCACAGGCTGGGTAGAGCAGACCCTGAGATCTTCTTGGAAGGAGAATGGGCTCCAAGTACCTCAGCAGGCACTGCACTCAGCCCTGACCAACTCTTGACTTCTCCCAACCCAGAGGGCTCAGGAACCAAGGCATCCCCAGACAGGATGCTGGGTCAGAGGTTGCCTTGCACTTCTCCATAGCAACATAAAAATAAAGGTAGTATAGCCTAGTAGTTAAGCACACAGGCTCAGAAGCCACACCACCTGAGAAACTCTACACTACCAGCATTATCTGTGTGACTTTGGACAAATTAACCTCTCCGTGCCTCAGTTTCCTCATCTGTAAAATGTGGAAAATAATAGTTCTATTTCATAAGACTGTTTTGTAAAATTAAAGGAGTTAGGTGGAAATTCCAGTCAAGATGGCGGAGTAGATGGTTCCTAGTGTTGCTATATCCCACAAATCAACCAATTTGCAACTATTAAAAAGCAACAACAGGAGGCCCAAGAGCTGCACCAGAACAGGCAGGAGCTGCGTGCTACAGGACCTCCGGCCCAGGTCAGTCCCCACCGCCCAGAGAGGCCCGAGAGCCACCGGGCCCACATGCCCTGAGTCAGCTGCACCAGGAAGGCAGGCGCCACTGGACCCCAGCCCAGGTCAGTCCCTACCACTTAGACAGGCCCGAGAGACGCCAGGCCCACATGACCCAAGTCAGCCACGCCAGAACAGGCAGGCGCCATGGGACCCCCAGCCCAGGTCAGTCCCCACTGACGAGAGAAGCCTGAAAGCCACCGGGCCCACACACCCTGAGCCAGCTGTGCCAGAACAGGCAGGCACCACAGGAACCCCAGTCCAGGCTAGTTCCCACTACCCAGAATCTGCGCCAGACATCAGGGTGGAACGAGTAGACCATGATACCCCCTGCCACAGTGACTAAACACCAAAGGAAAGATACCAGAAATATGAAAAATCAAGAAAGTACACCAACAAAGACTAATAACTCTCAAGCTCTAGATCCTATTGAACAAGAAGCCCATAAAAAGTCTGACAAGGAATTTTGAGTGATAATTCTAAGGAAAGTAAATGAGATACAAGAAAACTCAGATAGACAACATGATGAAATGAGGAAAAGTATACAGGACCTGAAAGAAGAAATGTACAAGAAAATCAATGCCCTGAAAAATTATGTAGCAGAGCTTGGAGAGCTGAAGGATTCATTCAACAAAATATAAAACACAACAGAGAGTGGAACCGGCAGGCTAGAACAAGCAGAAGAGAGAATTTCTGACCTTGAAGACAGGCTATTTGAATTAACACATGCAAACCAGAAAAAAGAAAGAATTTTAAAAATTGAAGAAAATCTAAGAGAGAGAACAGACAACCTTAAGCGCTCAAATATCCAAATCAAGGATATTCCAGAAGGGGAGGAAAAAGGAAATGGCATTGAAAACATTCTCAATGAGATAATAGCAGAAAACTTCGCAGGTATAGGGAAAGTCACAGATCCCCAGATTCAGGAAGCCCAAAGATCACCAAACACATTAAACCCCAAAAGGTCCTCTCCAAGACATGTGATAATAAAATGAAAATCAAAGACGTGACAAAAATCAAAGACAAAGATAGAATCTTAAAAGCTGCAAGAGAGAAGTGGCAAGTCTCTTATAAGGGAGTCCCAATCAGAATAACATCAGACTTTTCATTGGAAACTCTAAAAGCCAGAAAAGAATGGGATGATATATTCAAAACACTAAAGGACAAAAATTGCCAGCAAAGAATACTTTACCTAGAAAGTCTATCCTTCCGAAATGAAGGACAAATAGTACATTTCTCAGACAAACAAAAATTGTGGGAGTTCACTACTACACGACCAGCCTTACAAGAAATTCTCAAGGAAGTACTGGGTTTGATACCTAAAAACAACCATTGCCGCCATGAATATTCAAGAATGAACAAAACCTACCAGTAAAACAAAAATGCTAACAATGAAGAGAAAAAGTAGTTATCTACCACTCCAAGAAGCCAACAAATACAGAAGACAAACAAAAAATAAGAAAGAAAGGAACAAAAGATACTTAAGACAGCTAAACAGAAATCAGTAAAATGCAAGGAGTAAATCAATACCTTTCAATAATAACTCCGAATGTAAAGGGATTAAATTCCCCACTCAAAAGACACAGACTGACTTACTGGATTAAAAAGGTGGACCCAACAATATGCTGCCTTCAAGAGGCTCACCTCACCTGTAAAGACACACATAGACTAAGAGTGAAAGGATGGAAAAAGATATACCATGCAAATAGAAATGAAAAACGAGCTGAAGTAGCTATTCTTATATCAGATAAAATAGACTTCAAAGCGAAAACCATAAAAAGAGATAACGAAGGCCACTATATAATGATAAAAGGATCTATCCATCAGTAAGACATAACAATCATAAATATATACACACCCAATGTCGGAGCAGCCAGATTTATAAAGCAAACACTATTAGATCTAACAAATGAGATAGACACTAACACCATAATCATGGGGGACCTGAACACCCCACTCACAACACTGGACAGATCATCTAGGCAAAAAACTAATAGAGGGGCCGGCCCGGTGACGCACTGCTATAGTGCGCCGCTTGGGAGCGTGGTGGCGCTCCCGCCAAGGGTTCGGATCCCACATACAGACCAGTTCCCGCTCACTGGCTGAGCGAGGCGCAGGAGCAACACCGAGGGTTGCGATCCCGTTGCCGGTCCCGGTCCGGTACGGGGGCGACACTGAGGGTTGCGATCCGTTGCCGGACACGGAAAAAGACAAAAAGGAAAAAAAAAAAAAAAAACTAATAGAGAAACATAAGATCTAAGCAATACTTTAGACTAATTGGACTTGGCAGATATCTACAGAACATTCCATCCAAGAACCTCAGAATATTCATTCTTCTCATCAGCTCATGGAACATTCTCCAGGATAGACCATACGTTAGGTCACAAAGGAAGTCTCAACAAATTCAAAAAAATTGGAATTATTCCACGTATTTTTTCAGATCACAATGGATTAAAATCAGAAATGAATAACAAATGAAACTCTGGAAACTATACAAACACATGGAAATTAAACAACATTCTACTTAATGACATATGGGTCCAAGAAGAAATTAAACAGGAAATCAAAAAACTTCTTGAAACTAATGAAAATAATGACACATCTTACCGAAACCTGTGGGATACTGCAAAAGCAGTATTAAGGGGTAAATTTATCGCATTAAATGCTTACTTCAGAAGAATGGAAAGATGGCAAATAAACAACCTAACACTTCACCTTAAAGAATTAGAAAAACAAGAACAATCCAAACCCAAAGTTAGTAGACAGAAAGAAATAATTAAGATTAGAGCAGAACTAAATGAAATAGAAACCTGAAAAATTACACAAAAGATCAATGAAACAAAAAGTTTGTTTTTTGAAAAGATAAATAAAATTGACAAACCTTTAGCAAGGCTAACTAAGACGAGAGAAGACCCAAATAACAAAAATTAGAAATGAAAAAGATCATATTATAACTGATACCTCAGAAATACAAGAATCATTAGAGACTACTATAAACAACTATATGCCAACAAATTTGAAAATCTGGAGGAGATGGATAAATTTCTGGACACATAAAAACTACCAAAACTGAGCAAAGAAGATATAGAAAATCTGAACAGATCAGTAACAATAAAAGAGATTGAAGCTGTTATCAGAAGGCTCCCAACAAAGAAAAGCCCAGGACTGGACAGGTTCACTGCAGAGTTCTACCAAACCTTCAAAGAGGTACTGATACCAGTTCTCTACAAACTATTCCAAAAGACTGAAACAGAGGCCATTCTCCCAAACTCATTCTATGAGGCAAACATCACCCTGATACCAAAACCAAAGATACATCAAAAGTAGAAAATTACAGGCCAATATCCTTGATGAATATAGATGCAAAAATCCTCAATAAAATACTAGCTAACAGAATACAGCAACACATACAAGTGAACAGATATGATGTAGTGGGTGGGGAGGGGAGAGAGGGAGGGAGGAAAGAAGAACGGGTAAAAAGGTCACAAAAATCAACTACAATGTATATCAAGAAGTTAAAATTTAAAATAATAATAATAATAAAAGTAATCATCCTGAAAAAAATAAACAAACATACCAATGAATTCCAAGCCAAAAGAAAAAAAAAAAAAAAAACAGCATAGGACTGCTGTGTCCTCAAATCAATTAACATGTTAAGCATTTAAAAGAGTGCCTGGCACATAAATGCTTAATAAATGCCAGCTATTATTAATATCCTATGTTCTCAGGTGGAAAAAAAATCATACTTGCCTAAACTGTCACTCAAGAACAAAGGCAACCTTTAGACATTCTTAAACATTACAGAATGCAAGGAATATAATACACTTTTTCTTGAGGGAGGGAACCTCTATACAAATTTGTAATACGAAGAGATGTATCAAAAGAAAGAACTCGGACCGGCCGGTGGCTCACTCGGGAGAGTGTGGTGCTGATAACACCAAGGCCACGGGTTTGGATCCCATATAGGGATGGCCGGTTGCTCACTGGGTGAGCGTGGTGCTGACAACACCAAGTCAAGGGTTAAGATCCCCTTACCGGTCATCTTTTAAAAAAAAAAAAAAATTTTTTCTTTACTCCTTATCCTCCTAATTCCCACATCATTTATTTGCTGTTCTTTGCTGTGAAGTATACTATAAAGCAAATATATTCCACAGGGCCTAGTTTCTTGTAGTTTCAGGTTTAGCCTAACTTCTTAAAAGTACATATAAAATGTTGACCTTGCAAGACAGGAAATTTTCCCCAGGCTATATAGTCTCTGTTGTAAGATAAAGAATTATAGCATGGCAAGGCTGCTGGCTCAAGGACACAACTGGTGATTTGCAGCAAATCCATGTATATACACAACTAAAACTAAATAGCTGGGATATTATGGCTACAGGACTAAATGTAAATGTTATAAAACCTGACAAAGTAAAAATAATACAAGCAAACACAATCTGAGGGTGGAAGAGGAAGTGCAAAAGAACTCATCACTGCACCTTTCACCTCAGGGAGTTGATTGATTCTAAAATTTGCGTGTAGTAAAGAACTTATATTGGGAAAAAAGTGACCAAAATATCTTAATAATTTTTCATAATCTTTTTTTCTTAATCACAGTGATCTTTTAAAAGAGCACTTTCATATCACTTTATAAGATCACTTTAATATCTCTTGTACTCTAGTATAGAAACATTTGTTTGGAATTCTACAATTCCTTCCATTTCTCTTTAAATTCATTTTTTTATCTGAATATTTATTTTCTAAAATAGCATGTAAAAGGTAATCCCGTTCTCTTAAGTTACTCCTGTATGTCTCTGTTTCTGTCTCTCTCTCTCTCTCTCATATATACATATACATAGAGCAATGTTTGAAAGGCTGTTTACCAGATGTTAATATTTGGTAATTTCTAGGTAGTGATATTTTGAGTGTTAACTATCTACTTGAATTTTCTGAATATTTTTATAATGGGCATATATCTTTTTTATAAATATACTTATTACTTAAATAAAGGCAGTTTTAACTCTGTAAGCAGTACCAATTTCAAATAAGTCACACATAGCTGCAAAGTAACAAAAATCTTAATCTATTAAGTATGTATCAGTCTGTAAAGGATCATTCAAAGTCCATTCAACATAATCAACTCACCAGGAAGAGCTGCTTTACTTATAATTCCTGTCAGTAGAGCCAATTCCTGCAAAGACCCAGCACTAACATCCTGACAGCGCAGAATAGCTTGTATGGTATCAGAATGTGAAATGAGAAACTGCAACACCTAAATCACAGAAAAGAAGGAGAAATGGAAGAAACAGAGGTAAAGGAGTAGAAAATTATACTGTAAATGTATAATTCATCTTTTTAATAATTCTGAAACAAGTATTGAATAAGGAAGAATAAGAGATAAGCAATTGCTTTCTGCACTTACACAATTTCTTTAGGAAGCAAACATTTAACTAATATTCACAAAAAAGCTAGAGATAAGATTTCAAAGTTTATAAATTAATATATTTAGAGGCTACTGTAGAAGAGCATAATACAACTTGGAACTACTGTATGAGAACTACTATTTGACCCCTATTATCTTTCTTTTATTGTTTGTTTAAATAGAACAACCATTTAAAATGAGTGGGAATAAAAATGACTATTGAATTCAAGGAAGCTGTTCTATGAAGGTCTGACGAGCTTGACATGGGGACAATCACATTGAAGCTTTTGTCTAATTCTCCTTTTGATGTAGTAAAAACAAAGGGGATATAAATGCTGACCTCCAAGCACTGCCATCCCATCTTGGCATTTTACAGTGTACCATCATGGAGGATTCTATCAGCATTTTCACATATGAGTATCTCAACTTGATTACAAACACCTTGAAGGCTGAGACTATGACAAAACAAGGTGAGAATCTGAATCACTCAGGAACTGTGCCCACTTTTAACTTTTAATATAGATTCCAGCATTGGCCCATAATCGCCACACACAGAACTGAGTAACCTGTATTTTTAAAAGAACTCTGCAGGTAACTCTACTACAGTCAATACATGACTGGTATTAGGAAACCAATGTCTTGTATCACAACGTTCCACTTTTACTAAAAAATTTTAATCTCAGTAAAGGAGAATATAAGTAAAGTCTTTGAGTTATCAAGAACTGACTCAAAGGCCACATGTGAAAGGGACTGAATGGCAGGGAAGCAGACAAAATTTCCAGAAATCAGAGTTTTAGGACACAGTTCCTGAGTGAGTTATCAAGAACTGACTCAAAGGCCACATGTGAAAGGGGCTGAATGGCAGGGAAGCAGACAAAATTTCCAGAAATCAGAGTTTTAGGACACAGTTCCTGAGGGTGCCACAATATAATAAAGTAATACAATAAAAGATTGTAGACTCATAATGATAGGCCTAATTAATTGGTGAAAGGTTAAATTACACATTGTATTATTAATTTATTTTTTTTGCAGCTAGCCAGTATGGGGATCCAAACCCGTGACCTTGGTGTTATATGGTGCACTCTAACCAACTGAGCTAAATAGACAGCCTAGTATTATTAATTTAAAGAAACAAACAAAATATATATATACATATATATGTGTGTGTTTGAATGTTTCACTGAAAAGCAATGAAAATAAAACTAATTTCTGATGTTTAAAGAAAAAACATTTGACAGAAAGTTCACTTATTTAAATTACTTTGTTTTTCTAAATATCACATATAAATGTGCTATTTTCTTTTGTGTTTTCTGCAAGGCCTAGCTAGCTAAGCCTTCTCTCAATAAATACCTGGTTAAAAGGTATTTAGAAGCTAGGTTATTCCTATCACAGTAACTGCTTTCTTTTGTAGAAGAACAAATTTTGATCTCTTGCTTTCTATGTGACTATTCTATTAATTAGCTAGTGTTTCATTCAAACAAGAGTACAAAAATGGGCCAATGTAGTTCAGAGCAAAGTACAGGGGCCTGTTTTTTATACCCAGCTCTGCTGCAAATAGAACTATGGTAGATTCACTTAAGCTTTCTATGCATAGGGTTTCTGCATTTGTAAAATGAGGATTTTGCACTACATGATTTCTAAACACAGAATTCACCTTACCTGCCCTGCTGCCTGCAAGTGCTGGGCCATACTAGATGTGAGGATGACCTGGCACAGCTGGAGAGCTGGAAGGAGAATCTGACGGTAGCGATCCACTGGCGTGGGGATGAACATGGGGGGATCTCTCATGCCAAACAGGCTTGATTCATTTCAACCGAACAAGGAGAGAGCAATGTTCCAAGAATTAAGGCACGCTTTTCAATAATTCTTTACCATTTATGTGTCAAACAAATTACAGCCAGCCAATTAAGATGTGAAGCTACCAACATGAGTACTCTGCATCCCTTACATTCATAAGTGGTTCAAAGACATATGTTTTTGCCTAAACTTATAGCTTAGTTAGTAAAAATGGAGTTATTTGAATTTTCAAAAATCTTACTAAGGAAAACTTGTGTAACTTGAAAAGACAATTAAAACTTCCCAAACATATTTATTCTTTTCTAAATGTTCCCCTGGGCCATAAAGACTGTGAGTGAGAAACAGATAAAAACAGAAGTTACTTTCCCCAAATACTTCTCCTATACTCAAGACCCAAATAAATATACACTGTCCATTATATAAAATAAAATGAGATTTTAAAAAGTTAAGGGCTGGCCATCAGCTCATTTGGGTAAAGTTCAGTGTTATAATATCAAGGCCAAGGGTTCAGATCCCTGTACTGGCCAGCCACCAAAAACAAACAAAAAAAAGTTAAAATGAGGTTGTAAAATCACTTAACCTTTAATATTAGGTCTCAAAACACTACTATTTATTGTAAATGTTTACATTTAAATTTTGAGACAAAAGAAAATGATTGCCTACTGGGGGGGAATGAAAGCAGAAAATAGAGGAAATAAATAAAATGGGAGGCTTTGCACAGACCAGTGATGATAATATGACATGAATTGAAAAGTATTTAACCCAACTCTCTAATAACTCTCATATGCAATACCAAAATAATTTTTTTTTCTAGAGGTAAAATAGTTCTGTTTTTAAGCCTAAAACACTCAAACATTGAATTTGCCAATGGATCCTTTGAAACAATTACTAAACCTAATCTAAGTATTATTTACTGCTAAGAAGGTATGCTGTCTGCCTAACAATACTGCAGTCAAGTAGACAAAAATAGAAAAAAATTCAAATTGAATTTCCCATATTCAAATTGAATTGAGAAATTTGCTGAAAAGCTTGAAACTTGGAAACAAGATCATTTGAAGTTTTCAAATTAGCAAGCAGTAGGTAAAATATTAAAATGAGAAGAAAATATATAAACTTTGAAATCCTATTCAAATCAGGAATAGGAAATCCACAACAAATTATAATTTCATTACAGTACTTTAAAAAACCATTGTAACTGCAAATATTTCTAATGAACAAAATAATAAGTTTGGAAGGGACATATTTTCTAACAAAATTCTCTCCCATTCCTCTCTTATATCACTACTCTAAAATGGAAAGCATTAGGCCCCTACCCACTTTTACCCTTATTAGAAACATCCATTTATTAGTATATGACAGGGGCATATGACCAAAAAAAACCACAAAAAAACCACAAACATCGAGATGGCTCAAATAGAATTATAAACCAGTGGCAAAATTGTGTTTGCAATTTCTTTTTTCCTTAATAATCCTTCACTGGGAGCTTAACCAAACTAATCTAGATAGAAACTTACCCCTGTGGATCCATTTCTGGGCGCATGTCATAGACTTGGCATTGTGCTAGTCTCACAATCACCCCAGATCTCAGCAGCTCTAATGCGCCCTGCTGTATCTTAGCCACTCTTGTGAGAAATGCCTAAGAAGTCGGAGAAGGAAAATCATCAGTTCTGAAATCACGTCCAAGAGCCTCATATAAAAATGACACACACCCATGGCACATTTCTCATCATTAGTCACCAGTGAAGAGAAATTCTGGGCTAGCTACAGGGGCTTTCTCAAGATTTTTATGAGGACTCAGTATTACAATATATCTAAAGTGCCTGCACATGATTCCATGCAGGAATTAATATTCAAATGAACTGTAGTTTCTGCCATCGTCATGTGGGCTTATGGAGGGCAGGGAAGTTTATCTGTTTTGCTCACACCTGTATCTGTAATACCTAGTGTCATATCTGGCATATAGTAGGTATTTAATAAATACTTCTTGAGTAAATAAATGGAGGAAAAAAGTTCATGAAGAATATAAGACTTTAGTGCTTCTCTTATTTTGACATTTGTGATCATTTTAATCAGGACGAAACAGAGAAATTAAAACAAATTTGGAGACAAGAAAATGATGAATTATATACTGTCTTGAAAATCCCGGGTTAAAAGTAGAACTGGAACATCTACACTGAAATTTTCAATAGGCAACCAATGTAGTCCAAATGTTGTTTTAAGATGACAATTTTGCTCTCTCCTCATGGAGCACTGGTTGTCATTTGCCATCCTTAGCAACATGAGCAAGTAACCCATTATCCAACTAACCCTCTCAGGATCATTTCAACCCACCTTTCTCACACTCAGAAGATACATTTCTAGCACAGATCCCCAAATTTAAAACTCCTTAAAAATGATTACAGCTTACATGATGGAAAGAAATATTCAAAATGTATGCCATATTGATTTTCTTTAATACATCTATAGCCCCAAGAGGAAATGACCGCTGATTTAAGATCAAATGTCTATGAAGCCTTACCATTTTAGATTCATAGGTATAAAGTGCTTTTAAAAGTGGAGGTTGTGGAGTGAGTAAGCTCTGCAAAGTACGGTCATCTTCTACCAAACTGTCCACAAGGACTTTCAAATAGCCACTGTTAGATAGATACAAAAGCCACTGCTGCTGCTTATCCACAGAGACAATCCGATCCAGGAGAGCCAGGGCCAGCATCTGAAGGAAGCATAAATCAAAGACGGATACCAAAGTCAACAACAGTAACTGCCCTTATCTGAAAATATTAAGAATTTTTCGCTAAGAGAATGCTTGCTTGCAATAAAACTTCCTTATTTTGTTTTGTTGAGAAATTGAACACTAGGTATCCAGAATCTCAATTTATTAATAAAAGGAAAACATTCAGGGTAAAGTTATACTTCTGAAATAAAACCTAACACATTAGAATAATGGCATTAGGCTGGCTGGTTAGCTCATTTGGTTAGAATGCAGTCTTATAACACCAAGGTCCGCACTGGTTTGCATCCCCATGCCAGCCAGCCACCAAAATAATTAATTAATTAATTAATAATGGCATTAAACATATTTTAACAGAATCTGGACATTACTTGTTAGAGAAAAGAAATTTTTAAAAAGTAGCTGTGTAGCTGTTTTTTACATGCTCATTACAGAAAACAGAAGACATAGGAAAGTATACTAAAGAAATATACAATCTGATAAACACATTAACCCATTTTGGTCTTTCTTCTCCCAGTCTTTTGCTGTGTAGCTGTTTTTTACATGCTCATTACAGAAAACAGAAGACATAGGAAAGTATACAAAAGAAATATACAATCTGATAAACACATTAACCCATTTTGGTCTTTCTTCTCCCAGTCTTTTTTCTATGCATAAAAATACTTAAAAACATCTTTAACAACGTTAAAATAAAAAATAATAATAATAAAAAAAATCTTTAACAAAACTAAGGGATAACTACATACTCTCTTTTATCCTATTTTTTAAAATCCTGTTTCCTATGGTCTTTAAAAACATGATTTAAATGCTTCCTTCAAACAGAAAGAAGTTATCTTCTCACTGCATCATCAGCAGTATGTCACAATATTTTAAAGAAATATAAATGCAAATTCTGCTTCTCAAAGCATTTAGGCAGAGAAAGATGTATTCAGCATAAAGGCAATTTATCCAGCATTCTCTTAACTTAAGATCTTTATCAAGCAGCATTGTTGACTCTACTACTATTTTTCTATCAGCCAACCTAAAATTAGCAAAAAGATAATTCTGAGAGAAAATTCTTTTTTTTTTGTCTTTTTTGTGACCGGTAAGGGGATCGCAACCCTTGGCTTGGTGTCGCCCGCACCGCGCTCAGCCAGTGAGCGCACCGGCCATCCCTATATAGGATCCGAACCCGCGGCAGGAGCGCCGCTGCACTCTCAAGCGCCGCACTCTCCCGAGTGCGCTACAGGGCCGGCCCATGAGAGGAAATTCTGAATTAAGATTCTAAACAAAATTAAACAAATCATATGAATACACAAAATAAAAGTTGCAAATTGTAGCAAATAAGCAAATTCACTGTATTCTAGAATATACAACACTATATTGTAGAATACACAACATGCAATATACATTTCAAAAGTTGATTCAGTTTATAACTTAATAAGTCAAAATACTTATTCAATTATAATACTAAACAAGAGTTGCTTTACCCTTCCAATCTCATGACCATCACAAGCGTCTCGACAGACTACTTCCATGAGGGCAGCGCCATAACTCTCAATGATGGCTATATTTTCTCGCTGTAATTTACTAAACACATCTTCAGGAGCCGTCAGCCTTTCCCACATAGTTTTCTTGGCTAAAAGAGTTAAAATAGAAAAAAACACTCCAATAAAAAGCACTTTAGTGACTAAGAAATTATACCTTATATGCCTCAAAAAAATTCTTCCATTATTGAATGTACACAAATGCCCACTGACCAACGAATCCACACAGGTGAACTTTAAGAACACAATGCACATATTTCATGCACATACATTAAAATAAAAATAGTATCATAGAAAGGATAAAGTATTCTTAAAGAAATAAAAATTAACTATGAGACTCCAAAAGAACCAATATCTTATATTTACCCTGCTAATCAATCTGTTTTTATTTTTTATTGAGATCTTTGTGAATTTGGCTAGAAAGGATCAAGTACAATGTAGATAAAGCTCTGACTCCACAAGAATCAGATATTTTTATTCTTCATGTTTTTTTACTTGAAATACTTATGAAAAATAAAAAGCACACCCATTGGGAAGGTGACTTAAATATACAATGATGATTAATTTCTCTGCCTAAATGCTTTACAGAGGAGAATTTGCATATACATTTCTTTTTAATATTGTGACCTACTGGTGACGATGCAGTGAGAAGATAACTTCTTTCTAGCTGAAGGAAGTATTTAAATCATGTTTTTGAAGACTAGGAATTAATGATAATTAATGGTATGATCATACATTTTATATGATTCATGTCAACCTATTAGAAAAGTTTCATAAATACATTAAATAAAGTAATAATCTGTATTTGAAACTAATCTCATGATTTTTTTTCCCCAACTCCTATATAGCAGTAGTTTTTATTTTTATTTTTTTAAAAAGATGACCGGTAAGGGGATCTTAACCCTTGACTTGGTGTTGTCAGCACCACGCTCTCCCAAGTGAGCTAACTGGCCATCCCTATATAGGGATCTGAACCCGTGGCCTTGGTGTTATCAGCACCACACTCTCCCAAGTGAGCCACTGGCCGGCCCTAGCAGAAGTCTTTAAATTAGCATCTTGGTAATGATTTCTTATAAAAAGCATGTTGTAGAGCTCCACCTAGTGGCTAGGTGGTGATTTTGCCAATTCAAGTAAATGGAATGTAAAAAAAATTTAAAGAAATGGAAAAATGTGGGAGGGATAGGGAACTCCCATTACTCTCTCTCTTTCCCATTACTATCTCACTTTTTAAAAGAGGCTTGTGTTTGTTTAAAAGTTTCTTTGAAGTACTCTCTTATTTTCATATGTTAAGCAAGTACTACATTTCTATACATCTACCATTGGCCTATTACTTTCTGAGGTACTATGTATGGCCTGATATATAACCACTACCAGGATAATATGAGATAAATTGGGACTTACACACACAGTAGTTTTTAGGAATCTGTGTACAAAATAACAACCACTCATAAAGGAGAAGGGCACAAAGAAAGTCCATTACAGAAGCTACTGCTGGGGCCGGCCCGGTGGCGCACTGCTACAGTGCGCCGCTTGAGAGAGCGGTGGCGCTCCCGCCGAGGGTTCGGATCCCACATACAGACCGGTTCCCGCTCGCTGGCTGAGCGAGGTGTGGGAGCAACGCCGAGGGTTGCGATCCCGTTGCCAGTCCCGGTCCGGTACGGGCGCGACACTGAGGGTTGCGATCCGTTGCCGGACACGGGAAAAAAAAAAAAAAGAAGCTACTGCTGACAAATTCTTAACAAATAGCAAAATAACTCGGGCACAGAATATTATAAACTGGTCTGCTGAATAGTTAAAAACATTTTTTATGTCTGGAGACCAGATTATTATTCTTAATTTAAAATGCTAACTATACTTTAGAGAGCAGCATTTATCTATATTTTAAATAGGCATATATTTTGAGCAAGAAATTCTACTTCTTGGAATTTATCCAAAGAAAACCTCACACTAGTACAAAAAGATATATGCATACTACTGATAAAGAGTTTAACTGGTAAAGCTCTTTTACAGAAGGGCATTTGATAGAATCTACTAAAATAAAAATGTGCATACTCTTACGCATGAAAATTCCACCATCAAGCATCCTTCTTGAAGAATATAGGCATATGAAAGAATACGTGATATAGCCTTTATTATAGTAAAAAGTTAAGAAACAATTTAAATGCCTATGAATAAGGAAAATGGTTAAATAAATGTCACATCCATACTATGGAAAACCAGAGCCACTTTCAAAGAATAAATTAGACATGTACTGTGATGTAGTGCAAAGGGAAGATGTTGTACCACTCTATGTATAGCATATTGTTTGGTGGGACTGGAGGCAAATGAGGGAGTTACAAAAGTACATAAAGCTAAAGTATTATTTGAGGGTGGTGTTTTTTGTTTTTGTTTTACACTGCTCATGTACTATTTTATAATCTTAAAAACTAAACATTCTTCCTCAACTTTAGAGAAGTGCTTTAATGATTACGGCAAGACTCATTTATTACAGTTGTGCTTAGCCAAAAGATGGAGAAGTGATTTTTTTTTAATTTAAAGTAATCACCTCTAAAAACAAAAAAGATTAGGAATTAATCTAATTCCTAATTCTACCTGCTTCTAAGGTATCTGGTTCATCTGGTCTCTGGGCGATCTGTAAGTAATAAAGCAGAGAGCCATACAGGTGAGTCCTCACTCGTTGGAATCCACCACCTAGGGAGATAAAGGAGATGTAGTTAAGTGAAAACTTTTTTCCAACGAAAGTTAAAACAAATACAAAAGTTGTAACATATAGAAAATTTAGATGAAAAAACCTGTCTTCAAAATGAAGTCTAACAGTTTCTTCAATATAATGTGAAGTGAAGAATCTCCAATAGAAGCAAAACCCATCAGTGGGCTCTCTGCTGGAGGAGGTGAGGTGAAAGAACTATCAAGCATAAAAGCATAATGGGCCTCTCCAGGTTCCAAGACTAATGGATGCTTCTGTTCTGTGCGGACGGCCTGGCTTAGGTGAGCTGTCAGGGTGAACACAGCACCGGCGACCACTGGCATCAACTCCTGCGCGGCTTCATCATCCAGTATCTTAAAGTACAAAGGCACATTAGAGTGCTGCAAATTCTGCTTTCAGCCACAATCATTAACAAGTTTGATATGCATTTAGTTTTCCAACTACTATGACAATATAAAAATGGAATATAAAGAGTATTCAAAGGAAAAAAGAGCTCATATATATAGAGAGAAATTCAAACATGATGCTGGGTAACAGGTGTTCTTAACCAGAAGGGATTAGAATTCCCTAAGGAGGTGTTTTTGGTTTTGTTTGTTTTTTAATTCATATAAGTGGCCTTACCACTAGAGTCCCATTAAGTAGGTCTGGGTTGGGATCATCAGTCCATGTGTAATTTTATAAAGTTCCCTAGATAATTCTAATATATACTCTGGTTGAGAGCATCTATTGTACAGAATTAATCCCTTTCTCAAGGAAAGTATTTACGTTGGTATCACACAACTCTATTTTACTCCTAATTGAAATGGGAAAAACTTAGGGTGGCAAAATATATTTATTAAAACGGTATATATATATACAGGGGTACTTCAAAAGTTCATGAAAAGATCTGTATCATTTAAAAAAATTTTCTTGGTGGTTGGCTGGTACAGGGATCCAAACCCTTGACCTTGGTATTATCAGAACCATGCTCTGGGTCGGCCCCGTGACTCACTCAGGAGAGTGTGACGCTGGTAGTGCCAAGGCCGCAGGTTTGGATCCTATATAGGGATGGCCAGTGTGCTCACTGGCTGAGATTGGTGCAGACAACACCGTGCTGAGGGTTGCGATCCCCTTACCAGTCAGGAAAGAAAAAAAAGAACCATGCCCTCTCATGTATTTTCTTTTTAATTCCATTTTTTCCATAAATTTTTTGAAGTACCGTCATATCTGTTCAGCAGTATAAAGTAATTTAAAAGTTTGTCACCTTATCATGCACGTCTTGTAAAATGTCACGAATAATCAGTTGTCTATCCTCTGCGTGAATGAGGTCCTGGGGACAAGCTGTCAGTATAATTTCCACCAGCTGCCTCCATGACTCCAATGCATGCCGTTTGGCATGAAGACACTGCAGCAACTTGTTTCTTCCTACCACATATTGAAGTATAGTGCTGATTTCCTAAAGCCACAGAAATTGAATTGCAAGGTTAACACACAGGCAAATAATGTCTTTACCAACAAGTTACTATTTTTAACACTATCATTTATGCAGAAAACATTTACTTGAAAACCTACCACATGTCTGCCAGGCAGCAGATAACTTTTCATGTCTATTTGTTTCATACCATCTGCAGTATAGAATTCATATTATTTTGATGACCAAGGTTATGAAAAATAATATACTAAGGCTGTATGTGTGTGTGTGTGCGCAAGCATGTGTGTGTACATGAAAGCAAGGGGACAAACGTGGTATAGATGGAAATGAGTTTTTTTAACCCCATCTTCTTTCTCTCTGCAACTGTCTACTTACTCTTACTCTAGAGTACTAGAATTGCCTAAAGCCCAAGTTCAGTGGCATGTTTCCCTGACATGTTTTTTATTTCTTTGTCTCTTGCTTTGGCCTGGCCAGCTTTGTTTCCATGTATGTGAATCTTCCAACCTGACCTCTTACCCATAACTCTCCACTTGTGATGACAATTTACTCCCTCCCTCAATGATAGGGGGCAAGTAAAATCTAATACACGATATGGTCAGGTTACAAATCCTTGACTAGGGCCGGCCCAGTGGTGCACTGCTACAGTGCGCCGCTTGGGAGCGCGGCGGCGCTCCCGCCGAGGGTTCGGATCCCACATACAGACCGGTTCCCGCTCACTGGCTGAGCAAGGGGCGGGCGCAGCACCAAGGGTTGCGATCCCATTGCCGGTCCCGGTCCGGTACAGGCGCGACACTGAGGGTTGCGGTCCGTTGCCGGACACGAAAAAAGACAAAAAGGAGAAAAAAAAAAAAACAAATCCTTGACTAGCCTAAAAGAGATGTTATTTATTTCAGCATATTAGACATTAACTTCAGTTTATAAAAGTTTATAAAATAGAAAGTAAAATATTCCATTAAAAGTTTAGTTTTTAAGTAGTTTACTAATTAACTACACGTCAATTTATTGTTTTATCTTTTAATCAGCAACTTAGGTAGTTTAAGTAGTTAAAAGGTTAAAACTAACATATACTTAATAGAGCTTACCTCCATTAGCAAAGGTCTCTGTCCTATGGCTGCCATTCCCTGGAGGGCATTTACTTCAGCTACAAGAACCCTGTGAAGAAGCTATACAATTAAGAAGAGGGAGAAAAATGAGACCATTTCAGACACCGGTAGAACAATAACACCTAGCAATTACTATAAGCTTCCCTAAAGGGAAAAGTTTCAAATATCTTTATATATAATCTAACAATGGCATTGTTCAATTTCCAGAAAAATATATTAATTATCCCTCATATTCCAGAGAGTAGTACCAAAGAGCCTGTGTGGGCCAGCCCATGGCTCACTCAGGGGAGTGTGATGCTGATAACACCAAGGCCATGGGTTCTGATCCCATATAGGGATGGCCGCTTAGCTCACTGGGTGAGCATGGTGCTGACAACACCAAGTCAAGGGTTAAGATCCCCTTACTGGTCATCTTTTAAAAAAAGCAAAAAAAAAAACAAAGAATCTGTGTGGCAGGTAAGTTAATGCAAGTGGTCTGGCTGTCTTTTTCCTACTGGTGAGACCATTACCATTTACCTGGTACAGAGTTAAATAGTTAAAAACACTCCATAGTTCTAGCTGGGTGGGATAACTACTAAAAGGAAGGTGATGGAGAACCTTTTAAAGAAATTAACGTAGTTTATTAAATTTTATTTCCTGGCTGTTTGACAAAAACCATAGTCCAATAGGCTAGCAACCAATATCTCTACCAGGAAAAAAAACTGTATGGTTACATTTTTTTTCTAATGGCTCAATGTCTGAACCACTTGACACTGCAGATGGTTTAAAGCTATCCTCACCTTGACATTGCAGACAGTCTGTCCCCGTAAATTCTTATGTTCACAATTAGCAATAACTTGTTCAATCTGGGCCCGATCAAAAAAATCCAGCTGCAAAGGCTCAGGAATCTCCTGACTGAAGTCAATCGAGTCAAGAATACTTAGAATTTTTCGACGTACTAAAAATAATAATAAGTAATTCAATTTTACTTGGGATATTAAGGAGAAGAGCAAACCATCATACTCAACTTGTTCTAAAAGATAGTGCAATGTTCAGAAAGGGCATTCATCTAGAAACTGAAGAGTGTTGAAATCTAAATTTGATTTTATTTCTTTTCTTTTTTTTTGTCCTTTTTGAGACCGGCCTCACCGCGTTCAGCCAGTGAGCACTGTGAGCGCACCGGTCATCCCTATATAGGATCCGAACCTGCGGCGGGAGCACAACAGCGCTCCCAGCGCTGCACTCTCCCGAGTGCACCACGGGCTCGGCCCTAAATTTGATTTTATTTCTGATACATCCACTTGGAAAAAATATTTTCTTTCCCATTCTATAATCATAGTTATATAAAAAAAATTTTTTTGGATGACAAATCCTTTATATAGCTTTTCTATATTAGATCAGAATTTGCAAACACAGGCATAATTTCTTAAGTTTTAAGCAATTAATATATGTATATAAAATAAATTCAAAGGCTTTACCTTTTGTAGCAGTGTCAAAGTGAAGGAACCCAGAGACAGACCTATTTTCATCTTCTATTCCTCCTTCACCATCTGTTGGAGCATCAATAACAACAGATCAGAAGAACAACATACTCTTAAATCTACATTTATTTGGAAATAATAAATGTAAGGTATTTTATTTCTAGGTCATTGTTTCTAGGTCAAAGAGCCCTATGCAAATGGATAATTAAAATGCAAAGATTGATGAGGACTTACTACCAACATTCATCTAATTCTTTCTATTCCTATGGGATCCACTTCACAATCGTAAAGAGGATAATCAGAATTCCAAAACTGGCAAGACCCAATCATGCCAATGAGATGATTTAAAAAGCTTATGCTTAATTTGCATGTATAATACATATTGAAATAGATTAGGTCTTGCTGGCTCAGTGTGACAAGCTCCACTAAATATTTTGTATATGACTATAGTAAAATGTGAGTGCTTAAAATAAAATGACAATCATGGGATGATTTTTAAATTTTGTGTTTTGAGGAAAAATATTCTAAACTGTTTTGAGGAAAAATACTCTAAAACATTCTATAATCACATACTAAGCACAAGCTTCAGATTTGTGCTTACATTCGCAAAGACCAGCCACCAGCACAATAAAACAAATGCCAATATTCTCATATTCACCTGAGTATGGTTTCACTGGCATGTCATCCAATAAGAGGTGTAGTAGCCTCTGGGTATGTGACCGTTGACGATTCAGAGAAGTTACTCTTAGTTCTATTGAGGCAGTCTTCATAAGCCATGACATTTGGTTCAGCATAGATATTTCATATTCTGAAATTTAAACAAAGAAACTTCATACATAGCTCAGAATAATAACACAAGATCAGAAAAAACCTAAATTCCACAATTCATCAGATATTTTCCCATGTAACGAAGTCAATAATTTATAAAACTTGGCAACATAATAATTTATCACTCTGTAAAATTACAAAGATATCAAGAAAGAAAAAACAAGCTATTATATGTCTATGAAAGATAAGCTGAAGCAAATAAAGAACAAAAGAGAATCAAGTTTTTCTTGCTAGGATAATTTCGTAAGGATCCTGAGTGCCATTTCTGACATTAATATATAACTTAACATTTCTTTAAAAATAATAAACTTTAAATACATAACTCATAAATAAAACTATCATACAGTTTAATTTTGACTTCAAAAAACAAATATCTAAGGCCGGCCCATGGCTCAACTCAGTAGAGTGCGGTGCTGATAACACCAAGGCCGCGGGTTCGGATCCTATATAGGGATGGCCGGTTTGCTCACTGGCTAAGCGTGGTGCTGAGAACACCAAGCCAAGGGTTGAGATCCCCTTACCGGTCATCTTTTAAAAAAAAAAAAAAAAAAAAATATCTAAAATTATATAATTTTATGATATCTCAAGATAATTAAGGACATATAATTAGGGCTGGGAATCACTTACACTATAGAAGCTTTTGAATCCAATATTATTTTGATAGGCTGAGCTTTTAAGTCCTAAATTGTGACAGTGTAAACATAAAATTTACCAAATAACAATACTACCACTAATAATTTTAGGCAAAGCTAAATCAATTTTTAAAAAACACATACCATAATAGGTAAGATATTAACTCTTCTTTTTAATTACGTATAAAATAATTTCTAAAAGCTTCAGACATAAATAAAATCTGAGGATTAAAAATTATGAAAATAAGGTGAAAAATTTTCTGCCATTACATAATTTCCAAGGGTCTTACACCATTACTTTAAAAAGTAAATTAGAAGCTGACAATTACTAATAATGAAAATTCATTCATGAGATGTGTAAGCCTCTATTTCCTAAACATAAAAATGACACAAAGTAAACTTTTAGACCACCACTATTTGGATGTAACCTAAATTCAGAAAATTGCTAAAAGTCAATTAAAAAGAAAATAAAGTAGAATCCCGATAAAACTTAATTAGCCTGGGATAATTGTTATTCACGTCAAAACTAAGTTATAAATGTTTTTCACTAAAATTAGTTTCAACTTTCATTTCAAGACCTGAAAAAAACAAATATACAAGACACAAAAGTAAACCAGGGGTCCCGCCTGTTTGCTCAGTTGGTTAGAGTGTGATGTTCTAACACCAAAGTCAAAGGTTCAGATCCCCATACTGGCCAGCCACCAAAAAAAAAAAGTAGAAAAAAAAAATCTAAATTTCCATAATTTTCTTACGTTAATATTTTCTTATCCCTTCAACACAATCTTTAGGTTTTATTTGTCAGTAAAAAAAAACAAATTCCATCTCTGACAGATTACATTTAAATTACTTTCTGCTAGCAGCTAAAACACCAGGCTTCTCAAGAACGAATTACAAAAGCAACCCAAAGCAACAAAGAAGCAAAGTAACAAAATGAGACAGAATTCAAACACTTTAACTCCTCCCTCCAAAATACTATATAAATAAATTACTCATTATGTACTTATATATTTGTTATAATAATAAGGGAAAATAATGTCCTACCTTTGTTAGAAAAAGGTAGATGTTGCAACTGAGAATATAAGAAATCCTGGCTGGTTCTCAAGTACCTCATAGTAGGACCAGATGTATCAGAGCACGCACATAACTGATATATCACCTAAAGAATTAAAATAAATTAAGAAAATCCCTAAATTAGCTTTTCATGCTATACAGTTTAAGATAACAAGAACTTAAGTGAAAAACTCAGACCCATCAATTACTCAAGCAAAATGGATAAACACACATACAGAACATAAACTCAGAGTTATAAGAAGTCCTTGGCACCCTAGTTCAAAAAATATATTAAAATACAATTGAGAGTGCTGATGACATTATTATAGTGCTGATGACATGTACTATTAATACATGTACATGCAGTTAATTAACAAGTTTTAGTATTTCCACTACTACTAGTAACAAATTGCTTAGAAGTAACTTCTGACAACCATAGTTATTTCATTTCAACCTCAGGAAGATGATAAATTTACTTGAACTGAAGCAATTGCAGAAATTACAAAGAAGATCCACAAATTCAAATGTGTAAAACTATAAATTCTAAATAATGCGCTCCCAGAGCCGCACTCTCCCGAGTGCACCACGGGCTCGGCCCTGAAGATGTATTCTTGTTTTTCAAACAGATGATACTGTTTTGATATTCTATGAACAAATAAAACTTAATAGCTCAAAACAAAAAAAATCAGTTATGCGTATTACAGGGCAAGTTAACAAAAAGTACAAGATGCTCAAAGACATGGGAGAAGGGGGCCGGCCCGGTGGCGCACTGCTACAGTGCGCCGCTTGGGAGCGCAGCTGCGCTCCCGC
>NW_007727469.1:25441-38481 GCF_000696425.1 Galeopterus variegatus | reverse complement strand
AAAAAAAAAAAAAAAAAAAAAAAAAAAAAAAAAAAAAAAAAGACATGGGAGAAGTATACTGTTAGAGGGGAAGGACACAAAAAGTGAGTTCAAACAACACTATAAGCCATTTTATTAAGGTGTGTCCTATATCTTTCCTAGTTCCCAAGACCAGGTAGGAAAAATCCCCACCCTTAATGGGAAGAGGGCAAAGGCACAAGGCTTAATCTCAACTTCTTCACTCAGAAGCCCCTGCCCTGCAGGATGATGAAGGTATCAATAAAGCCCAAATTATTTCCCTCTGCTAAAATTAGATTTACTTAAACTAACAAGCTCTTCTTAGAGGTCTAAATTTTTTTCTGAAGCAGTGAGAAGTATAAACCTACAGGTGAAGAAAGTATCTTTCATTAAAAACGGAGCAGAGGGCCGGCCTGGTGGCGCAATGCTACAGTGCGTGGCGCTCCCGCCGAGGGTTCGGATCCCACATACAGACCAGCCGCTCACTGGCTGAGCAAGGTGCGGGCGCAACACCGAGGGTTGCGATCCTGTTGCCGGTCACGAAAAAAGACAAAAAGGAAAAAACAAAACAAAACAAAACAAAAAAAACGGAGCAGAGATTCTGGTTAAAATGCAGATTCTAACTCAGCATATCTAAAGCAAGGCTTGAGATTCTGCACTAATAAGCTCCCAGGAGGTGATGCTGGTGCCCCGGCCACATTTTGAGTAGCAAGATCACAGAGTTATTTTGTAAACTGGTAGATTACTGGCACAGAGTATATTTTGTAAACTGGTAGATTACTGATATAGACATGTTTGGCCAGTACGGTGTTCTAAAAATTAGAAAAACTTCCACAAAAATTCAATTTCCAACTCATCTCAAAAATAAATAATCACAGAGTTATTTTGTAAACTGGTAGATTACTGATATAGACATGTTTGGCCAGTACGGTTTTCTAAAAATTAGAAAAACTTCCACAAAAATTCAATTTCCAACTCATCTCAAAAATAAATAAATAAAAATAAAACTTCAGATGGTCTGGCAAAACAGGGCCTGCATTCTGACATGGTAAAATGAGCAGGAGCTGAAAAGAGCTCTGCTTTGGAGTCTACCAGATTCGCCTCTCCCTCTGCTCCCCACCCTCCCTTTTTGACTCAAAGCTAGCTTCATTCATTTACTTCACCTGTCTTTAGCCTAGATGATTGAGCTTATCTTTTGCTTCTACCTAAATACATCAAATTCTGTAACACTCTGCTAAAATGTGCATCAAGTCTGTTCCCCCATTAAAGAAGAATTAGTTTATTCACAGGAAGATCTAACTGCAGTACTTATAGAGAAAGATTGTCTGGGCAGCTGGAGGACAGAAGAAAATAGTAAAAAATTACAAAAAGAAAAAGAGGAGAATAACAAAGAAAAATCTCCATGCCACTGAGAGGTTATCATGAAATTTGAATCAGGGTACCACTTGAATTGAGAAATTAGTCACATCTTATAAAGCCTTATTCTTAAAACACTTATAAAATGAATAAAACAAGAAATAAACACAAGCAAATAAGTAAAACAAAAGTTCTCATTGATGTTTCACTAATCTGACTTTCTACCACCTTACATAGCTCTAGGACTTCACACTTTACATCGGTCTCAAAAAGTGCTTTCACTTACATTCTCATTTAAGTCTCAAAACAGGCCATTTCACAGACTGAGAAACTCAGACACAGAGAATGAGTGCTGAAGGTGACAGTGTGTTACGGGACAGAGATGGGAACCAGAGGTCTTCTGACCCAAATCCACTGCTCTTGCCACCAAAAAGAGCTACTTTAAACATAGCACTATTAGAGAGTTTCTATATACTACCTGGTCAAAATCCACACAAAAAACTAATTTCCCTCATTTTTCAAGTGATTAACATATAGGATTTAGATCTATAGGAACTTGGGGTTTATGCTTTATGGATTTTATCCATAACTGAAAGGCTGGTCAAACTACGAAATAAACATTTCAATTCAGTCCTGCTGTTATACCCCATATCTGTGGTGTATTCAAGCATCTGGCCAAGTTTTCTCTATTCAGTGCTACAAAGCAGTCTTCTATATACCTGGTAACACAGCTCAGCCAGTTGAGGAGATTCTCGCACTGCCACCGGGCCTGTTCTCCCCTCTGTTCCTTTCTCCAAGATGTTTAGGATGGCGTGAAGGCAAGTTCGAGGGCAGCCTAACACTCCTACATGAAACCAAAAGGAAATTCAGCTTTTCTTTTGGAATTGCTGCACTAAAAACCTTAGACTGTCTTTACAAAAGTTAAATTCTGTAAACACATGCTCTCCTGTAAACACTCATTCAAGTACTTATATAGAAGACTGATAAATGCCAATTCTTTGAGGCTCAGTTTGTCCAGTCTTAATCTAAGTCCCAAACACTGACCCATCACACTACCTTTCATATGTTATTTCTCTCTTTCAATGAATTATCCTATGAGCCCAGAATTCAATAAATGGACACTTAGAGTACATGAATACATATGGAAAGAAATATATGCCTATGTGTCTCATGGTTATACCTGGATCTTGTAAGTTTGTGGTACTGACAGGTTTCTTCAACTCAAAGCCCAATAGGTAGAGAGCAAGATTGGGGGGATTGCATTCCAGAGAGGTGATGAGAAGATTCAAGATGTGGATTCTTGTTTCCTGACGGATTACAGCTAATTTCTTCTCAAGTTCTGATCCTTAATGTGGAAGTCACAACAATGTAAAGTGAACATAAGGCAAATTTAAAATTATAAAACATGTATTCCTAACCTCCATGTTTCCTTCAGTTTCAGTTTACCTGATTAGCCATTACACTGGTTTCAGAATTATTTTAAGAGGACTCCTAAAGGCCTTATACATTTATTCTAGCAAATTCTCAATTTCTCTTATATCACCACTAGTTAACAGTTTTGAGATTTTTCTTTATATTAAGTATAAATACAAAGTAAACAAATATACATGTTAATTAATCTAAGGCATACCCTCTTCTAGACGTACAAATTCTTCTGTATCTTCACTATCCAAACACTCCACAAATCCAGTCATCAGCTTCTGACTAACACTCTAAAGTCGTATAAATATAGAAAAATAACAAATTATAAAAAATGTCTAAGTATTAGAAAAACTATGACAAATATGATACACATTTCTAAACATTTGTCTGTAAATAAAAAAGGCAAATCTGTTCTAAGTAAAGTATTTAGGTTTTAGTTATGTTTTTAATTAATAGAAAACTCAGTTCCTTAAACTGCCATAAGTTAGCTGTCTATAGAAATAAAGAAACAGAAATCTAAAAATTTACTGGTTTCAAAACTTGCTTCCTTAATTTTCCTTCCCAAAGAATCAAACCAGTTTTTTAATAATAACATTAAATTGCTGTTTCTTGAGCCTCATTATATCCTCAATGTTATGAGATCTTAACTGAAATATAAAATAAAATTCTCATCTTCACTCTTTAGATATATATTACTTATCACCAACACATTTCTGGGCTGATTTTTCCTTTAGAAATCTAGCAGGACATTAAAGTCAGCAATAATAATTCACACTAAAATGAATGTCAACAAACCAAAAATCTTCAAGATCCCCTGGTTATCACATGGTTTCATAACCTCATCCAAAAGCTACAGATTACACACACATACTTATTATAAATAATGAATCTCAACATGGATGATTCCACCACTCCAGAGGGCACTTAGAAATATATGGGATCATTTTGAGTCATCACAACTAGAGGTTACTACTGACAGATAGTGGCAGGGGACCAGGGATGACAAAGGTCCTACAAGGTAAGGAACAATTACATACAAAATGAAGATCTATCCCATCCAACACGCCAGAAGAGTCCCTATTTCAAAACACTGTTTGCTGGGGCCGGCCCGTGGCTCACTTGGGAGAGTGTGGTGCTGATAACACCAAGGCCACGGGTTCTGATCCCTATATAGGGATGGCCAGTTTGCTCACTTGGGAGAGCATGGTGCTGACAGCACCAAGTCAAGGGTTAAGATCCCCTTTCCGGTCAAACAAAAAAACACTGTTCAGGAGTATACAATAAAATCCTTCAACTAGCTAAATCAGTGATTTCCAACATAAAGATACAATGGGATAAAGGTTTTTAATGAGAAAAAAAAAAGCAGATTCCCCAATCGTAGCTATACAGTGAATCCAAATAGAACTACTATAAATTGAATAAAAAGAGGAACACCTAAAAACACTCTACAATGTAACATGAAATGAAGTCACACAGATGTGAACCACCAGAAATCCAGAGAAACAGAATACAGGCAACTGACAGAGTCTGGGAGCAGAAAACAAACAGAAGTTGCAGCTAGAAACCTAATCACTTTGCACGTTTAGAGTAAAAGCGGTCACCCGTCCTATATAAATATTAATGTACATGAAACTCTTAAGAGAATTTTTCTACAAACAAGAATACGATTCCTCCACAGACACTGAGACTTCCATATTTACTCAGAATGCACAAAAAAATAACAGCAACAACAAAATCAATTACCTGTTCATGTGTGAAATCTCCAACCAATTTTATCTGAATGTTGGAGTTGCAAGAGATACAGCAGAGGATTTTGGCACTTTCAAAAGCCAATTCTGGATTAGTATTGCCATGATACAGGTATCTGTAAAACAAGAAAACATTTGAGAAACAATGTGATAAAACTTTTGGCTTCTCACTATTCATAATGAAAAAAATTTAGAACCAGGGCTCCCCCTATCCATATAGAAATTCTGGGTAAATTAGAAAAGGTATCCCCTTCTAGCTAGATGCCGCCTATTAAAGAGTTGAATCATGTCCTTCCAAAATTCATATGTTGAAGCCCTCAATCCACAGTGACCTTATTTGGAAATACAGTCTTTGCATATGTAGTCAATCAAGTTAAGATGAGGTCATTAAGGAGAGCCTTAATACAATAAGACTAATGTCCTTACAAAAAGGAGAAATTTGCACAAAGACGTACACACAGGGAGATCACCAGGTGAAACCGAAGGCAGAGATCAGGTGATGAGTCTATAAGCCATGGAACGCCAAGCCACCAGAAAGCTAAAATATATGCAATGAAAATTTTGATTCCTATCCAGCCCTATCTTCTAAACACCCAGTTTCCCTACAGGAGACAGACAATATTATACCATTTTAGACTTATAAATTTTTAGGACATATAATAAATAAGGAGGAAGAAAAGAAATTGTAAAGTTCAGAGTAATTAAAATCAGAGGAGCTAGAGAAGGCAAGATTAAAATGAGCCCCCCCTCCCCACCAAAAAAAAAAGGTCATGCATTAGTTATCTGTCCAGATTTGGCAATCAAAGCTAGAACGTCCAACTGATTCATTTCATTATTTCTCTATCTACGAATGTAACTTACCTGGCAATGTTTACCACATTATCTGCCTTCTTAGTTCTGGGATTAATTCCCTGTAATAGCTGTTCTAAAGGAGAAACTATCAGAGCCAGTTGACTCTCTCTTAGAAGATCCATAAAGAGATTTTCCTTTTGCAGAGTAAGATTGAGAAGTGCAAGACAATGCTGTACTGCTTTCTCCAGGTGTTTCTTCCCTATAAACCAAAAACGAAGTTAGAAAGTTCTAAATGAATCTTAGGAACGCCCAGTCAATTCTCAGAAAAACAAAATAAAGGACAACTTTTACATCCAAAAGGCGCTCATTTTTTCAAACTTTAGAAGAAACTTCACAAAACCGTTCACCTATGCAAATCATGGTTATTTTTATGATCTAGATTACTTTTATGGAATGGCTTCTCAATTCATTTCTCCTTTATCTTTTTCCCTGATTATTTAGAGCAATTATTCTCAGACTTGGGTGATTTGGCACGAGAATACATTTGACAATGTCATAATTTGGTAGTCATAACTGGGGAAGAGCTGTTGGCATCTAGTGGATGCCTACAACGCACAGGACAACACCCACAATAAAAAATTACTTGGCCCAAACTGTCAATGGCGCCGAGTTTGAGAAGCTCTAATTTAGAGTAAGATGTAACCACTGTGGAAAATAAAGAAGCAGAAAATATAAACTAGAACCACTTATAATCCCACCATTCAAATTCAAAATTTTGGCCTAATTCTTCCCATGGTTTCTTATCTGTGTATTGTGATTACACAGCTATAATACATATGTTTAGAATCTGTCTTTCTAATTTAGATCGTAGCCACATCAAGTAGAGGCAATGTGGCACAGTGGTAAAAAGCATGGGATCTGGATCCAAACTGCCTAGATTCAAATCCCAGCTCTGATACTTAGTGGGGCAAGTCAGTGTAACCTCAGTGTCAGTTTCCTTATTTACTAAATGGAAATAATGAGATCCACCACATAGGGGTTTAATACAGATTAAATGAGTGAATATACATAATGTGCTCTTAAGAGCTAAATGTTACGAGCGCTCAAAGAATAATAATTAGTGGTAATAGTACTATTAAATAAAATTTATTGAATACTATGTATCAGGAACTACAGTAAGTACTTTTACAAATATGGTAGAAACAAAACAAGAAGTACTTTAGATTTAAAGTTAGGCATGCTAAAGTTGTTAAAGTGATAGAAAGATCATTTTACCTACAGAAGACCCTGCAATAAAACAGTTACAGTGAATCTCTGTACTTAAGCCTATTTTCACTTAAAATACACTCTCATTTAAATAACTTACTGTAGATACACATAGAATCTTACAGTGAAAAAGAACTTCAGAGATCATCTACTTCATACTCTCAGTTTACAAAAGATGAAAATATCAAAACCATTTTCAAGACATAAAGACTTTCAGGCACATACCAGGAAAGGGGGCATAGGTATCAAGCTGCTTAACTCCTTCTTCCAGTAAACTAAGAGCAAGCTCCAACATCGGTGACTCATTGAGAAGATGATACATCAAATTAAATCCAGGTGGCTTATAGGCTATGATTTCTTCTCCTAAATAGAACATAACATAGTCCAAGAGATGGTAAGTTAGTATTTTTGTCACACCCTTGATTTTTATAAAACATATGAGATTGTAGGGATGGCCAGTTAGCTCACTTGGGAGAGCGTGGTGCTGACAACACCAAGTCAAGGGTTAAGATCCCCTTACCGGCTATCTTAAAAAAAAAAAAAAAAATGAGATTGTAAATTAAACGGCATCTAAGCAGATGAAGGAAAATTGCAATTTAGAGACAGTGACAGAACCTGTATAGAGTAGTAATTCCCATAAGGGCTTATCTGCGCATAATAGTCAGTCACCTATTATATTTTAACTCATTACAGAATGTGCAATGCAGAGTTCTTGATCTCCCATTCAGTAAACTTTCATTTTATTTTCTCTTGAACAGAACAAATAAAACAATGAAACAAAAGTTTAAATTCTAATTTAATAATATAAATAATTTTAACTTACATATAATATATAACTTATAAACTATAAATAGCTTTACAAATACCTGACACCTCATTTGAAAGTGACAAAATTAAATTACCTTGTAGTTCCACAAACTGGTCTACAAAGTCTTCAAGTTGAGGTTCATAATCTCTGAGCAGTTTATAAAACACCTCCAAAACAACCTCAGCAACTTCCCACTATAGAAAGGCACAAATATTTCAATAATAATAAAACAGTGCAAGATGGTAACCTTCCCAGACTTTTCATTTCTCCTACTTTTTTCTCTAGAAAATGAGTGAAGTTCCTTGTCTACCGTATTAATTTATGCTAAGCAATACAGAAATCTCAATTTATTTTGCTTTATTTTGCTGAAGGAAAATGGATTGGCTCATTTTCAAGGGAGAATATTTTTTAAAGTATTACTCTTAAAGAAACATTTCTATAGTAGATGTTCGAACTTCATTAACAAATGAACCCCCTAAGACCATAAAGTTTGGCAGTAAACATGTTAGAAGTCAAGCCCAGATATTCTAATTCTTAGACCAGGGTTCCATCCACAGCCATAGTCAAAGAAATTAAGAGGACACACAATCACTGGTAAGCTCCAAATAACCCCATTATCACCTCCTTTTAAAAAATGTACTTAAAAGCTATGTACCATTACGGAAAAATACTTATGCCAAAGAAAAAATATATACAACTGCACAGACAGTTAAATTAAAACTTTGTTTAAAAACTTTATTGTATAGAATTTTAAGACTAGGTTTGATCACTGTAGACAGGGTGGTTTTTTAAATTGTTATTTTTAAAATAATTATTTCCTCTGCACATAATTTTATCAAGGCTGAGATTGGGAATGGAACTGCAGGGTGACTCTTCAGTTATTTGTGACTAAATATTAGAGACAGGTTATGTCCAATGACAGGGCAATGAATAAATAAGCTACACTAGATACAAGTAATGGATATTATGCAGTCACTAAAAAAACTATTTTCAAAGAATCTTTAATGACACAAAAAAATCCTCATAATGCTAAGAGGCAAAAAAGAAATACAAAGTAATATAACTAATTATCCCAAATGTTATTTACATATACATGCATAGAAAAAAGTACTAGTAGTTATCCTTCCTTTAGCAATAGGACTAAGGGTGATATAATTTCCTTTTATATTTTTTCTATATTTTCCTAATTGTCCCAAATTAGCATGAACTAAATTATTTTCGTAATCATTAATATGACAACAAAATAGCCCAACAGGTTCAAAAACAGCAAACTATAAAAATAAAGTAGAAATGTTCCTATAAGATATATCCAAGGATATTCTGTGAAGTAATAAACAGTATTATAAACTAAAGTGAATTACATCAGAACCTGAAGAATCTCTTACATAGCTTAGTGGTTATGAGCTTGGATCTGGAATCAGAGTCCTAGGTTCAAATCCTTGTCCTGGACCTTAGGCAAGTTCCTTAACCTTGCTAAGCCTCCATCTGTAAAATGGGAATATTAATAGTACCTGCCTCATTGTAATATTGGAATTACATAAGATGATATATATGATAAGCTCAGTGCTCAGTGTCTTGCAACCAGAGCAAATATGTGCATAAATATCAGAGCTCCCTCAGCCTGCATCCATGGATAATGGATCACAATACTCTTTCCCACTAAGCCAACACTCCACAAACCAGAAGAAGTACTAATCAACAGAAATTGGTGCACAAGCGTAAACTTATTTCAATTTCTAACCTAAGTCATCCCAATAAGGCACAGTAGTGTATTTCTAACAAAGGTGTGATATTTTTGGTTCAATTTTAGTCAAAATTTGTTTAATTAAGGGTGTGTATGACTATAAACTCATATCAATTAAATTACTAATCACTAAAATGTCAGTGCTTTGGTTTTAATGCCCAAATTTACTTCTTAATGCACATTGATTAATTAGACCATAGACATTTCAGAATTAAGACTACGAATTTTGCTAACTTTCAAAAGCTAAAATGAACTTATAGCACCTTATACCTTTCATAAAAGAAAAAGCAGCAGTAAATGAATACAGAGAAAAAGACTTTTTCTGACATAACCTTTTCAGCTGCTCTCCGGTAAGCTCTTGTACGGAATCGGAGAAACACAGAATCTCTAAGGAACTGCAAATAAGGGTCAAAGCCAGGGGGCCGCAGTCCAGCGCCCAAATTAGAAGGAAATGAGCTCTCCACCAAGGTACTGATAAGCTGGCAAAAGGCCCGTGTCAATGGGTATTCTTCACACCGGGATTCTATTTCATTCAGTTCAACCTTCCAAAGAAAAATAAAGAAAATTTGATAATTTAAAACTAACTGCTATGAAGTGCACAGCATCTTGTAGACATTAACTCATAAATAGTGCTATATCACACCAAAAGACACATAACAGATACTACCATTTTTCATTTAGGAAAAGACACAAAAGTATTATATGAGTCTAGATAGGTCAGATGAAAGAATTTCAAATTCTTAACTATCATCCCCAACTTTGAATTAAAAATAGAAATCCTAAATGTTTCTTTTAAAAAGAAAGAGGGAAAGTAGAGAGACAAGAAAAGAAACTAAAACAAATTCTCACTTCAGGTTGACTCAAGTAACCTAATTAAATTGAGTTCAAAGCAAGAACTTTCGGTTTGTATGGCTGTCATGTAACAACCTTTTCCAACTCTGAAATATTAAATATTTTCATTCCTTTCATTAAAAGTTTCACCTCCATTTAAAATACTGATCAGAGAAACTTTCAAATGAAAATTCATTAATTAAAAATTATAGAAACTTAATAGGATAACAATTTTTAGTCTTTTTATCATTATATATATGAATGAATATATCATTTAAACTAACAAGAAAACTTTACCTCAATACCAATAGCTTGCCTCTGGCTTGGAACCCTGACGGTCTGCAGTATCTTAAAATAGTAAGAAGTAGATGTCAGAAGCATTCCTCATTCATCAATGAATAGTAATGGCTTTGAAATGTAATTAATCATTATATACCTCACCCACCATACCCCCACCCCCCATAATGTCCATGAGAAATAGCAGTCGAGGAGTCCCTCCCTGATGTGCTTTCAATAGCAATTCTGTCAGGTTCAGGTAGAGCTTTCGATTGTCTGGGGTTCAGAAAACTGGTCATTTCGGGCCGAGCCAGTGGTGCACTCAGGAGAGTGCGGCGCTGGGAGCGCAGCAGCGCTCCCACCGCGGGTTCGGATCCTATATAGGGATGACCGGTGCACTCACAGCGCTCACTGGCTGAGCGTGGTGCGGTCGGTCTCAAAAAAGGACAAAAAAAAAAAAGAAGAAAGAAAACTGGTCATTTCTAAGTGCACGCAAGATGTTTTTTCAGCAAATTTCTTCTCAGATATTCTAGGAATGAATCTTAAAAGAGATTTACGGGATGAAATCTCACCAGTGTTGAAGACACTGGTCTGCTTACAACCAACCAGCCCTACTGTTGGCACCAAGAAATCTTATTAACAGTAGGTTTCCTGAAGTGGGCAGAAGTTTGAGTTAAGATGTAACAGTGTTGCTCTAAGGATAGAAATGTCAAAAAACCCGATCACATTTCATTTCTGGTGTAACAAAGCATGAAGCATGTAGAACACTGATAAGTACTGTGGTACACTTAGGAATCAAAAGCACAGTATCAATGGTCAGCAAAAAGTGACTCAGCCTCTCAGCAAACACCACCTTCATTACTTTTTGTTTTTATAAAGTATCATTAACACCTTCAGGATACATATGATGGAAATTAATCTAGAATATTTTACTGCTTCAAACTGGTTGCTTCTATAAATAATGAATTAGAAATGTATTATTTCTAAGACAAACACATATTCCACCTAACCATTTTCCATAAAGCACATCCTTATTTTCATTTTTTTACTTTATTACATATAGAATAACTATACTTAATAGAAAAACTCCATAGAGCTTACATTTAGAAAAAAAAAGTTAATAATTCATTGAGACTTCATTATATCACCCAAATATTTCCCCTCCTATGTCAACACAGGTACATTCTGTAAGTGTGCAGAAGTCAAAAATTCCCACTTTTGCCCAAAGTTAAGTTTATGGTCCTGGCAATAAGCCTTCATGAGCACCAATAAAAAATCTTCTGGCTGCTGTTACAATTTCTGTGCAAACTTGGCATAGTTGGACCTGCCCTTTGATGGGAAAACAACCCAGTGACCACGTGTAGCTATACAGAGATACTTCACTGTTGTGGTATAGGGCAGGAAGAGCACAGAAAGAAGGAGCAGGGAATAAACAAAACAGACATTGCCCACATTTAATGAGTATAGATGACTTCTGAAGGCTTATATATCAGCCTCGTCTCAAAGACAGAGTTGAGCAATTCTGTCCATCTAGTACTATCTTACAAACATTGGAAAAACAAGGTCTTAAGAGAGTTATATGAAGAACCAAACTCCAATGAGCAATGTAGTTATCAACTGATCCAAGAGAAAAACCCAAGCCTATTAATTGCTGTTGCTATGCTTCATCCCCAAACTGTTAATTTTCTAGTTGGGAAGTTCATGATATACTATTAAGTCTCAATCGGATGCTCTTATTCCTACAGTATTATCAAGCCTCACTTTCTAAATTGGAGTAATATAAATAAGGGAGTTCATAATGCTACCTGAGTGTATTCCAGTGACTGCCAGAGGGAAGCAGCAATTTCAGGAGATTTTCCAAAAGCTGCAAGTGTCTTCAGTAGCTCTGCTTTTAGAACAGGGGGAATACTGCATTGCAACAGCCCCAGAATCACCACAACAGGGGTCCACTGAGGATGTTCACAGAGTGCCAAACGAGCATTTTCACTCTGAGAATTGAACACAAAAAGAACAAGAGACTTTCCGTTTTTCACAGATAACAAAAACGACCTGCAATCATCTAAACTGCTAGCACTATACTGAGTTTTCATAGATTTAATACATACTAAAACAAAGACAACCTTATCATTTATGCTTGAAGTCTACCAGTGGATCAAATCAGATCACTAGTTCAAAGTAAAGAATGGAAGAGAAAAGGCCTTTGTGAAATTACTTTTGCTGCTCCAAGTATGAAAAATAATACAGAGATTAATGGTCTGTCAGGTCATGTAAATCTTACCTAGGTACCTTAATTCCTTTCTGGAACAATGTAATATATTATACTGTAATATAATGTATGAATGAATAAATACCTTGTCCTTTTCTGAGAAAAAAAATGGACATATATGGTATCACTCCATTTTAATTCAATGAGAAAGAATTGCTAACTTGACGTTTTGATGCATAATAACATCAAGCATTATTAGAAAAACCAAAAAGTTAGAGGACACTATTCATATCCTTCCGACAGAATGTCAGACTGACCGACTTAACTTTGCTCTGGTGAGAAATAGAAACAACTAAAAGAGACTTCTGAGTTGGGAAATTAAGTAATGAAAATAATGTTGGGGGCTGGCCAGTTAGCTCAGTTTGTTAGAGCACAACCTTATAACAGGAAGGTCACAGGTTCAGATCTAACTGCCAAAAAAAAATTGCTGGTGAGCTCCAAAAAAAATAAAAAGAGGGGCCGGCCCGGTGGCGCACTGGATGGTGCGCCGCTTGGGAAGCGCGGCGGCGCTCCCGCCCGAGGGTTTGGATCCCA
>NW_007727469.1:16332-25431 GCF_000696425.1 Galeopterus variegatus | reverse complement strand
CGGTACGGGGGCAACACTGAGGGTTGCGATCCATGGCCGGACACGGAAAAAGACAAAAAAAGACAAAAATAAAATAAAAATAAAAAGAGTTTTTAAAAAAAGGGCTAGCCGGATAGCTCAGTTGGTTAGAGTGCAGACTTATAATATCAAGGTCACAGATTTGGATCTCCATACCAGCTAGACCAAAAAATAATTGAATAAATAATAATACTAATGCTGGTAGTGACAATAAGATGATTTAGGGTAAAGATAGAAAAAAATAATTCAGTAAATAACTTTTTAATTAGAAATATTTATGTATACATACACACACCAACACACACATATATCTCTACATCTATGATAGGAAAGCCAAGGGGCTGGCCGGTTAGCTCAGCTGATTACAGCACAGCCTTGTAACAACCAAGGTCAAGTTTTCAGTTTCCTAACCGGCCAGCCTCCAGAAAAAAAAACCAAAAACCAATTGCCTGTGCTAGGAAACTTAGAAAGGATGCACATCTAACAACTGATTCTTAGTTGTTCTGACTATTTTCTTTCAGGCTCAGGTTATTATTCTCATACTAAGAATATGCCAGTGAGCAGGGCTACCATAACTTACACCCACTAGAGGTCAAGAAAACAAAAAGTTTAAGGACAGAATGCTATATATGAAGGGTCTTCAAAAAGTTCATGGAGGGCCGGCCCGGTGGCACACTGCTACAGTGCGCCGCTTGGGAAGCGCGGCGGCGCTCCCGCCGAGGGTTCGGATCCCACATACAGACCGGCCGCTCACTGGCTGAGCGAGGTGCGGGAGCAACACCGAGGGTTGCAATCCTGTTGCCGGTCCCGGTCCGGTACGGGCGCGACACTGAGGGTTGCGATCCGTTGCCAGTGTGAAAAAAAAAAAAAAAGACGAAAAAAAAAAAAGTTCATGGAAAGATTCATATTATCTTTTACTTCTACTTTTCCATGAGCTTTTTGAAGTACCCTCATACATGCTAAATTTATCACTCATAGGGCTGGCTGGTTAGCTGAGTTGGTTACAGCACAGCCTTATAACACCAAGGTTATGGGTTCAGATCCCTGTACCGCGCCAGCCACCAAAAAAACCAAAAAATAAATAAATGTATCTATTATAAACTTTAAGCATTAAAAAAAGATGTTTAGGCCCCTTAAAGTGCCACTGTGCTAAAATACAAATAAAATTATGCTATTTATGGGTTACTTACCCAAGTAATGATGGTAGATGTGAGCTGTAAAAAAGCAATCAATCCATCTTGCTCCTTCTGGGTGATGCCACGAGAAGGAAGGTGACGGTACTGGACACTATCTGCACTTGGGAGATCCTTCCGGAGGTGTTCATGGTAAAGCATTAAGGAGTGAAAGAAATGTTCCCAGGAAACAGGACTGCCACCTGCTCCCTGAATATTTTCAACTGTAAAGAAAGACAGCACAGAATTTTCTTTTATAGATATCTCGTTATTTGCTTGAAAATGGAGAGAAAATTAATTTAAAACAATAAATTTCATTTGCCTTTGTCTTTGCATAAACACAATCTTTGTCCTATATAAATAGTGTGTTGTCTTATCTAGATAAGTACTGTACTGAAAACAGGTTGGAATCCACTGTGAGTTAGAACTCTGTATTAAGTTTTCCTCAGGATTTAGAATGAGGTGGTGCCATGTAAATGTAAATGTAAAGCTAAATTACTTTGGATGTCAGTTACCCACTTCATGTCCTGTAGAGTTCTCTGTGCTATTGTTTAACTATACAGTGCTGCTGCTTTTTCCCACAAAATAATTCACAAATGTTGAGCTTAAATTCCCAAGAAAGATAACTACAGTTTAGATTTATAAATCACACTGCTCCATTACGAACCAAGCACTGGGAGCAAAAGCACAGCAAACAAGAGAGGCAAACCTTGACAGAATAGTCAAAACACTGGCTTTGGAGCCAGGCAGATCTCAATTCCAATCACAGCTTCCCAATCACTTGTGACCTTACGTAAACTACTTAACTTCTCTAAACCTTAGTTTCTTCATATGTAAAAATGAAAATAATATCTACTAACAAAGAAGATGTTTAATTTCTTTTCCCTTTTGCAGTGTTTTTGGTTTAATCAGGCCTAAGTCTTAAAATTAAACGAAAGTGGAAGAAGGTCAAGAGAAAAATTCTTAAGTACTGAAATTTAGAAAACAAGTAGTTATGAAGATAAATTAATCAAACTTGTGTGGTAAGAATATATACTCTGCTTTGTGCACCAGATGTGTTCTTGAAAATTTATAAATACATCAATTCTGATTTGTTAAATGAAATATATTTTATAATGGGGAATGGCAAAACTCCCCACTGTGAGACCATAGTCAAGGCATCACTATGCATAAAGCCACCAGTGTGCCTCTTTCTATTACTACAAAATTTATACCTCTGGTAGCACCTAGCACAAAATAACCAATATTTAACAGGTAGTGGGATACTAAACTCATAACAATAAACTTAAACAACTTCCATATTTTCCTTACCATGACTACTACCATTGACTTTGAGCAGGCTGAAACAGTAGTGGGCACACTGGGGCCCACTGGCCAATCCCTGGAGCATTTTCAAATAAGGAATATAAATAGTTGGAGGCAACAGGTCACCCATTTGCCTAACAAACTTTGACAAGACAACCTGAAATAGAGAAAAACAAATAGTTTATATAAAGTATATCTTAACTTTAAGGCAATATGAACTAGATAAGAAAGACTACATATGAACTAAAACTAAATAAGTGCTCTGATTTAACCCTTGCAAAAGACAAAATGAACTGGTATTCGAATTATGAAAAATTGTTTTATCAAGCGTGTCATTAGCAATTTAACAAAATTACAGAATAATATCTCTGTGAACATAAAGTACATTTTTTAAAAAATCTGAATGTCATAAAATATAACCATAAATAAATATTAATATGTAAAACAGCAGAAGAAATTTACTCATCCAAAATTAACCATCCAGCAAATTCAAAAGTATACTGAGAAAGGGCCGGCCCGTGGCTCACTTGAGAGAGTGTGGTGCTGATAACACCAAGGCCACAAGTTCAGATCCCTATATAGGGATGGCCGGTTAGCTCACTTGGGAGGGCGTGGTGCTGACAACACCAAGTCAAGGGTTAAGATCCCCTACTGGTCATCTTCGGGGGTGGGGGGGTATACTGAGAGAACCCAGAATTCCTAAATCCAGTCAAATTAGTATTTTGACCTAAGAACCTGAAATCATTTTTGATAGTAACATAAACATACTCTGTTTTGTGTTCCCACCTATACCACATTCCTACATTCCTATTCTTTAAGTCCACTGCATAGTTTTCCTTTTTAGTTGCTTATGCCTCAAATCTGTTATCAACCACGAAAATATTATTCAGACTCATAAGTTGGAACTCGGAATTGAAAATGTTACAGATCTCTGCAAATTATTGTTAAATCTGTTAGGTTTAACAATGGTTTTATGATGATGTAGGAAGTTATCCTTACTTTTAAGAGAGATATACTTACTTAACCACTGAGTGGTAAAATGTCATGTTGCCTATAATTTACTTTAAAATACCCTAGGCAAAATAAAAGTAGTAAAAACAATAGTAGCAGATGAAGCAAACATGGCAAGACATTAAGATGTGAAATTAGGACTGGCTGGTTGCTCAGTTGGTTAGAATGCATAACACCAAGGTCAAGGGTTTAGATCCCGATACCAGCCAGCAGCCAAAAAAAAAAAGGTGTGAAAATAAGATGTTAGATGCCCATTATAATTATTCTCCTTTCTATATGTTTCAAATTTTTCATGACAGATTCTTTATAAAACTTTACAATGTTTTAATAAATCATTTTCCAAACTGTTTTTTTTAAATGTAAGAAATTTTTTAAAAGGGGGAATCTGATCCTTGACTCCAGAAAAAATGAAAAATATACAGAAGGAAAGCTACCTGAACGGAAATTTCATATCAACACTGATATGGCAATCCATCATAATTCACTTCTGCACTTCATACTTTAGTTAATAAGGATTTTCACCTACATTATCTACAGACTTATAGGCATTCTGTCATCAGTTAAAACTTCTAATCGTTTTTCTTATACCTCTCCTATCTTCCTTTCTTATGTCTTAATACATATAAGAATTATGTATACGTGTTATGGTCATGCCTATAGAGGAGACAGACAGACTGAAATACTAATAAAATTCAAATAAGTCGTAGACAGCTTTCTGCCTCTAATGATTCAACACATATCTAGTATCTAATAAAGAGCCGACTCCATAAACTCCAAAATCATCAGAAGTTAAATTTAAGAATTTCAAATTTTCTATCCTGAATATGGAGTTACTTGTAACCTAGCAATTCTACTCCTAGGTATATATCCAAACTTGTACACAAATACAAGTTTTCTGCGTGTGCAAAAGAACATAGCATCAGCATTATCCAAAAAGTGGAAACAACCTAAATGTCCATCAATTGATGAAAGAATAAATAAAATTGGTGTATTTATACAATGGACTACTACTTGAGAATGAAAAAGAACTTATACATGCTATAACATGAACAAACCTTGCAAACATTACATTAAGTCAAAGAAGTCAGTCACAAAAGCACATATTACATGACTTCACTTATGTGAAATTTCCAGAATAGGCAAGCCCATACAGACAAATTAGATTCACGATTGCCTAGAGCTGGAGTGAGGGATGGGTGGATATTTGGAATGACATCTATAATGTACAAGGTTTTTTGGTGGGTGCTGAAAAGTGTTCTACAATTATACTTTGATGATTTCAAGGCTCCGAATTACCACCCCAGAGTATAAAAAGAGAAAACCTGAAGACTCACCTGGCGCTGAGGGGGTCGCTGATGAGCCACCCCAAGATAAGAACCCATGATAGTGGGAGTCTGAAGAGGTTCTGAAGGACACCAATACTCTAGAGCAAGCTCCAAATGAAAAGGGTTCTTTTTATATAGCTCACCAATCTGCAAAGAATAAGCAAAGACTGTGGGGAAATGCAATATTCAAAAATTACTTTAAATTAAAAAGTATATTTGTACTAAATTCATTTCTGGATTTAAAGTATTAGACCTGAAATTCTCTAAAGTTAGGGAAAAAATAATGGAAGAAGGGAGATGATAAGCTTTCCAATATAATGGCTTACCAAGAGCATTAAGTGTTCCAGATCCCTTCTAAGTGAAATGGGGGGTTCATTACCCATCTGCATACTCATGTGAATCATTCGAGCATCTTCATCTGCCCGATTCCTCAGCTGTTTCACCTATTAAATTTATTAGATATGGTTTAATATGTAAACTTATTATATATGGGTTAATAATGAAATCAGGAAATTAGGCAACTGTCTTAAAGTAATTACATACAAGAAAAACTTTGTTTCAATACCTATTCCACTTTAGTGACATAAAGAAATATGCGAAGAATTTTACCGCACCATTACAGTCCGTAATTTATAATATCTTAAAACTTCAATGCGTTTTCCACTATAGAGACACTGCGTTTAACCACTGTGCTTCTCAATGAGGATATTACTAACATTTTAGGCGGAACATTTCTTCACTGGGTTGGATTACCCTAAACATTGCAGGACATTTAGCATCCCTGGAACTACCTACTAATTACCTACAACAACACTATAGTCATTGTAACAAGCAAAACAGACACCCTGCTCATTTCCTAAACACGCCCTGAAGAACATTACAGCACTGGTTGAAAACCCCTGACTTATAACATCTGTGGGAACCAAATGCCAACAGAAATAAGAAACTACTTCTCTCTTAAAAAAAAAAAATCACAGTAAGACAAATCCACAATTCTATTTGGACATTTCAACACTTCTCTCTCAATAGTCAATAGAACAAGTACCCAGAAAAATAGTAAGGATATGAAAGACTAGAACAACAGTACTTACCAACTTGACCTAATTGACATTTATAGAAACTCCACAGAACAGCAGTAGAATATATGTTACTTTCAGGTTTAAATAGAACATTTACCATGATAGGCCATATTCTGAGCCATAAAACAAACCTCAACAAATTTAACATAATTGAAATCCTATAAAGTACGTTCTCTGACCACAATAGAATTAAACTGGAAACCAGTAACAGAGATATCTCGAAGTCCCCCAGATGTTTGGAAATTAAACAACACACTTCTAAATAAGCCACTGATCAAAGAAGTCCCAAGGAAAATTAGAAAATATACTAATCAAAAAAGAAAACACAACATATCAAAATTTGTGTGGCACAACTAAAGCAGTGATTAGTGGTAAATTTATAACATTACATTCTTTTATTAGGAAAAAGAAAGGTTTCAAATTGATAATCTAAGCTTCACCTTAAGAATCTTAAAATGATAAAGGCAAATTAAACCCAAAGCAAAAGGAAGAAGATAATAAAGATAAGAGCAGAAATCAATAACTGTGAAACAAAATGTAAGAAAATCAATGAAGCCAAAAGCTGATTCATTGGAAAGAGCAGTAAGATTGATAAACCACTAAGCAGGTTAATTGAGAACAAAGGGAGAAGACACAAATTACCAATATTAGGAATTAAAGAGGAAACATCCAAAACATCCACTACAGATCCTATAGAAATAAAGTATAATGCAGGAATATTAGGAATAACTGTAAGTTTGCCAATCAATTTGATAATTTGAATGAACGAACAAATTCGCTGACAGACCAAACTACCAAATCTCATTCAAAAAGAAACAGATAACCTGAACAGTCCTGTATCTATTAAGGAGATTCGGGTATCCCAGAACTGTGTAAATAAACTTGTCATTTACCTTATCCAAGCCATTTATGATTTGTCTGTCCAAATCCCTCTCAGCCTTCATCTTTCCAGATGATCACTATCTTTCCATAATCAAAGTCTCATCTGGGCTACTAATTAGGAAAATTTTTAAGCCTTAATCTTTCTAAGGGTTCATTTCCACAAATACAAAATGAAAAGATTAGCAGGCTTCTTCCTATTACAAAATTCTCTGATGTTAACATATCGAGTCCTTCAAGGTTGCTGAGGTCTCAAATTATTTTTTAAGTATATCTTGACTATTCTAGTCCTAAGCGAGCTATCCTTAGTCTGAAGAAATCCACTGTAATTTACTATTTATCCCTCTCAATTACTACTATTACTATCTATATTTTTCTCCGTATATAACTTATCCAACTAGATTCTAAACTCTATCCTGGCAGGAAACGTCTCCTGCTTATTTGTCTTCTTCACAACACCTAGCATAGTACCTGAAACACATGAAAAACTCAGTAAATACTTGATTCATTAGATATGAATAATCACTTCACTTCTTGATTGTTGCTATTCTGAGCCGGAAGCCAGCCGGCGATGGCGTGGCGAGAAGCCGAGCGCAGGATTAGAAAAGAGACAAGAGACAAAAGATGGGGTCAGGAGGACAAACAGTTTTGAAGAACTGTTGCGCTTTATTCAACAGGCATTTCTCCTTATATACTTTTCTAAGTGCATGTCTAAACAAAGGGTTACTAATTCTGTGTAAGCAGCTGGATGCGTGGGTTTACAGGAATAGCACACACTCCCAAGTTCTCAGGAACGCTCCAAGGTCAAAAGTCTAGACTTCCTAAAAAACATCTCCAGCTATTTTCAAAACAATTCTCTTTGAATCTCATGAAGCTTCGTCAGCTGGATGCAGCTGGACAAGAGCTGTGCCCCCTAGGGGACCCCCGCGTTCAGGGCAGCTCCCTGTTTCCAACAATTCTGGGTACTTTTTCCATTTGCCTTATGTTTTTCAGGAGGTATGGTATCAGAACTGCAAAATATGTCACAAGTGTAGACCATTCAGGGTTTTTTTTGAATACACACACAATAAATGTGATTTTATAATATATGCACAAAAAAGGTGGCTTTCTCTCTCATTTACTTCCTGCCACCATTTTATGGCTTCTTTGGCACAAAAGGGCACACAGAGCATACGCTACAAAGGAGTGAAATGGCTAAGAATCCTTTTTTGGATCACAATTACAGCTTGAAACATCTATTCAAAAGTAGCTTTTGCACTGCAATTTCTTAAATACATTACCTATATCCATGCTGAAGTCCATTTATACACCACAATTAAGAGTCTAAACAATTATCTAATAAACAAGATTTTCCACAATGCCTCTTGTAAATCATGTATATAAGTATTAAATAAGGCAACCTTGGCACTGATCCCTAGGGTACCATAGGGTTAATAGTTTTCTACCTGTGGAAGCATTTTCGTTTGCTTATTACTTTTCTCATTATAAATCATGCTCAATGTCAAATATTTCTCCCTACTGACTGATTCTCAGGCTTATATAATTAACAGGGCTTATATAATTTCATTTTCATGAATCACAAACTGATTTACAAACTGTAACATAACTACTGTCAAATTTTAGTTTATACAAATAGATTTAATTAGTTTCCAAAACACAAAGCTAGATAATCAATCACTTTTAAATTATTTTATAAAATTCTTCTACTATTTTTACTAATCCAACATTATTACACTTACCTTCATTGGCATAAGTGCAAGAAAATCGGTGATGAGATTATGGACTCTACGAATATAAAACTCCTCCTGATAGAAGTTTTCTGACACCACTACAGATTCAGTGAGGAATAGGAAAACATTGTCAGCAATTGCGAGCTCTGCCATTGCTTCATCTGCTTCTGTGAATTCAGCCAGAGCTAGAAATGCATTTAGAAAAACAGTACATGGAGAAAAAGCCATTAACTCAGACTATATCTCATAATACTCAAAATTCAGACATCTTCCCAACCTTCTACCATGTGCTATACACAAAATGAGACTATGGATAACTATAATTGACTTTACATAAACCCCAAAGAACTACTGAAAAAGTACATTAGAAAACATATGCTCTTCCTAATGGTATCATGAGAAATGAAAATTATTTAAGAGATGTGTGATGTAACAGATATAATTAGGGAGCTATTATCTAAACATTAACATATTAAAACGATACTAAGGCTTTAATCCCAATAAAATCTCATGGGTCATTCAATAAAGGTCTTCGCAGCCAACAAGTGAACATGATCATTTAAGTAACTCTACTAATTTG
>NW_007727469.1:12362-15489 GCF_000696425.1 Galeopterus variegatus | reverse complement strand
CCCTCTTCACCCATATTACATTGGAGCAACTTCCATACAATTTAACATTTTATCCAAGTATTTCAGTACAACTCAAAAAGATATTTAAAAAATAAAAGTAAAAAATGTACATATACAATACCATTATCATTTCTTAAAAAGTAATTCTTCAATGTCAAATATCCAGACAGTGGTCAGATTTACAATTGTCTCATAAATATCATGAAAGGTTTTGCTTTTGTTTCTCATCTTTTGTGTAGTCTCTTTGAATCAGGATCCAAATAAGGTCTACACACTGTAATTAACTTATACCTCTGCAGGTTCCCCATATATCTTTTTTATTTTTCCTTTGCCCTTTATTTGCTGAAGAAACTGGGTCTTTTATCCTGTAGAGTTTTCCACAATGTGATTTGGCATTGCATCCCAGCGGGATAAGTTATCCTCTTTCTTATGTATATGCTGAAGATTTGTAGTTTGATCTAGAGACTTGATCTGACTTACATTCAATTTTTGTTAAGAGTATGTCATAGGTGGTATTATGGCCATCAATCAAGAAACACTGCTGATTACTTCTAAATTTTAAGTGTAAAATAGCTACATAATTTGTGACAATATGGCTTTGGAAAAGAACTGCTATATAGCTAATTCAGCTTGACTGTCATATAGACACCAAATACATGGTCTGCTACTGAAAGTACATTTTTAATGCCTTGAAAAGTGTCCGGAATAGATATAACCCAGGATAGCCTCAGCAAGGAAAAAACGTGGTTTGTCATATAGACACCAAATACATGGTCTGCTACTGAAAGTACATTTTTAATGCCTTGAAAAGTATCCGGAATAGATATAACCCAGGATAGCCTCAGCAAGGAAAAAACGTGGGTTTGTTTTTTTTTTTTCCGTTTTTCTTTTGGTTTATGTTTTGTTTGGTATTTCGGTTTTTGGGGGGTTTTTTGGATTTTAAAGTGTACTTTATTTGTTACTATAACATTCTTTTTTTAAACTGATCAATCATAAGCATGCAAAAAGTTCTCTGAATGGAACTGCTTCCACAGCACCTTGTCTGTCAATGGTAAATTATAAAGGTCATTCAATTTGGAGTTCTTTCCTTTTTCTTACAGCATTTCTAAGCAGTGTGTATGACACAAACTACGGAGGTAGGAAAAACCATCTTTAAAAATTATCTTCTTAATTGTACAGAATTTCTGAAAAGAAAACTGACAAAATGCTAAACCATGCCTTTGATAAGTTCCAAAGAACCACAGATCCATCACTTCCTATTTGAAGAATTAATCCCCTGGAGTGTTCTAGCCTTTATAGGGCACTTGATAACAAGATTCACCAGGACTCCGAACAACTGCACTGAGGAAGCCTTCTACCACTCTCATTTGCCTATTCTTTGGACTATCCAGTCCTGCTGGCAGAGATGGCAGCGATTGTTCTGTTTCATCCACAGGGACATGCAGCAGTTGTGGAAGGAACGATTACATTCTCCCCAGACCACAACACAATCCTCTTATTTGTTTTCAGCTTGACATCTAAGACAAGCATTCATCACCCAGACCCTGCAGATGGCAACGTATTGCACTCCATGTCCCAGCTCCACATGGCCACAGCATTCCACTTCTTAAGAGAGAACATTTTGTCGCCCCCTGATTCGGAGGCAGTGCTCCCGGAGTGAGAGGTGTTTTATATTTTGAAATAAAGTTTGCATACCTACCCACAGCATACAAACTCCTTGAGAATAAAATACTTTCTTAATCTTTATAACTTATAATGATTAATAAAATTACTAATTAAACATTACTAATAATAACTAATTCCAAACCTTCACTTAAACTTAGAAAATCTGAAATTAAAATTACAACATAATTAATTCAAAAACTACTTCTTGAGGACTACTTATTTAGGTAATAAAGCATCATTAATATCTTAAGTAAATTGAGGTTAAATGCTTAAAAACAGTATGCTAAAATTTTGTAAAGTTTAGTGAAATTGCCAACATGCCTTTTATAAAATAAGAATGTAATAAACACATTTGGTTATTTTGAGAAATCNGAGATTAAGTAGCCAAAGATCTGGCAATTGAAACTAGGGCTGTGATTCCTAGCCTATTATTATTTACTATTCTACAGGAAACTATAACATATTCTATTGTGCCTCTCCAGATCAGGGCAATGGTATGAGAAACTACATATAAGAATTTGATTAACTAACACATGGCCACTTAAAAGTTTAAAGGGTAACTCTACGCCAGAAGAATACTGACGAGCCTGGGTGCACCCTTGCAGGCTTGCTCCGGGCTCAATAGGTGACCTGGTGGCTCTCCACAGAGCTGCAGGGCCCTGCTGCACTAGCGTACACCTGCTTCCTGAACAACAATGATTGGGCAGTGGCTTTGGCTCCCCACAGCAGGCCTCTACAGAGCTGCCCGGCATGGCTTCTTCCTTGTAGGCTTGCTCCAGGCTCAAGGACTGATACAGTGTCCCTCCACAGATCTACTGGGCTCTGTTGAACTTGTGCACACCTGCTCCCTGCTTAACAGCAGATAAGGCAGTGGTTTTGCCTCCTCCAGCAGGCCTCCATAGAGCCACCTGGCCCTGCTGCACCTAAGCATGCCAGCTCCTGGCCAGCAGTAGCACATACTCCTCTGACAGGCCTTTATGAAGCTCTTGGTGACCACTGCCTGCACCCAGGCACATCTATATCGAGCCCAAAATCTGGCCAGACAGTGCATTACCCCCTGGAAGAAACAACCTCAGAACTGCATGGCCGTGCCTGGCCTGAGAGCCAGTCATGCAGCGACTTTACACCTCAGAGAGACTACCAAACAGCCTGTTGGCCCACTGCACCTGCACATGCCTGGCCCAATAACCTACTCAGATTCTCTGATCCTGCAAACCAGAGCGAGTCTAGGCTACTGCAGTCTGGGCTACTGAGGGATTTGCAGACATCACTAAAGAGGATTACAACCAAAGAAACTGCATAGAGACTACACTACTAAGTCCACCCAAAACCAAAGCCAATGCAACATATCCAGCAGACACCCTGGAACCCACATACAGGAAAAAATAAATTTCTACATAACCTAGTCCATAAAATTGGGAAAAGCAACTACTCCATTAGAAGTGCACATATCGGGCCGGCC
>NW_007727469.1:9600-10838 GCF_000696425.1 Galeopterus variegatus | reverse complement strand
TTTTTTCTTTTTGCTTCCAAAAGAAAAGGAGAACATAACTCCATCACCTGTACATAGTCCACAGTCCCTAGGCTGGGGTGGGGTCCTGGCCCTCCTGCTTGCCACCTTGAGGGGCCTGGGCAGCCTGGGGGTCCACATGCAGCTCCTGGGGCCTGGGGCAGGATGAGGTCCAGCAGCTGCACCTACCTGTAGGGCGGCTGCCTTATTGCTGACATTTTATGTGGTATGGGTTTGCTGGCCCATGTCAGGCAACTAGAAGCTCAAAGATCCCCAATTAGAGTCAACCTGAAAAGATCCTCTCTGAGGCATATAATAATCAAACTGTCAAAAAGCAAAGGCAAATAGAATTCTAAAAGTTGCAAGAGAAAAGCATCAAGTTACATGTAAGGGAATCCTCATTAGACTATCAGATTTCTCAACAGAAACCTTACAGGCCAGGAGAGAATGGGATAATATATTCAAAGTCCTGAAAGAAAAAAATTATGACTGAGAATACTTTATCCAGCAAAGCTATCCTTCAGAATCAAGGGAGAAATAAAGACCTTCTCAGACAACCAAAAGCTGAGGGAAAGCATCACTACTAGACAAGACTTACAAAGAGTGCTACAATTGGAAATGAAAATATGATAATTAGTAAATGAAAACATGAAAAAGTGCAAAACTCACTTGCAAAAGTAAATTCATAATTCAAACTGAGAACACCCCAGTGAGGTGATGGTACTATGTAAATCCTTCAATCCTCTAGTATGAAGGTTTAAAGTTGAAATAATCAAAAAACAACAACAGCTACAATTAGGGGCTAAGGAACATATAATAGATACAAACATAAACAAAGGCAACAAAAATATAATTGGGGGGGTGGTCTAGAGTATTTTAATGCAACTAAAGTTAAGTCGCTATCAGCTTAAAATTCTTTATTGTAACGACAAGACTCTTTATGTTAGCCCTAAGGTAACCACACAAAAAAAGAAATTACAGCAGACACACAAAGGAGAAAGAAAAAAACGCAAGCTTAGCACCACAGAAAACCACCAATCCACACACATAAATAACCAAAAAATGAGAAATGAAATAAGTATCTACAAAAGAACCAGAAGGGCCGAGCCCGTGGCGCACTCGGGAGAGTGTGGCACTGGGAGCGCAGTGGCACTCCCGCCGCGGGTTCGGATCCTATATGGGGATGGCCGGTGTGCTCACTGGCTGAGCGCGGTGCAGGCGACACCAAGCCAAGGGTTGCG
>NW_007727469.1:0-8958 GCF_000696425.1 Galeopterus variegatus | reverse complement strand
GGGAAAAAAAAAAAAAAAAAAAAAAAAAAAAAAAAAACCAGAAAACAATAACAAGGGCCAGCCCGTGGCTCACTCAGGAGAGTGTGGTGCTGATAACACCAAGGCCACGGTTCGGATCCCTACATAGGGATGGCCAGTTAGCTCACTTGGGACAGCGTGGTGCTGATAACACCAAGTCAAGGGTTAAGATCCCCTTACCGGTCATCTTTAAAAAAAAAAAAAAGAAAGAAAGAAAACAATAACAAAATGGCCGGAATAAGTTCTCACATATCGGTAATAACCTTGAATGTAAATAGATTAAACTCTCCAATTAAAAAATATAGTGGCTGGGCCGGCCTGTGGCTCACTCAGGAGAGTGTGGTGCTGATAACACCAAGGCCACAGGTTCGGATCCCATATAGGGATGGCCGGTTCGCTCACTGGCTGAGCCCACGTGGTGCTGACAACACCAAGCCAAGGGTTGGGATCCCCTTACCGGTCACCTTTAAAAAAAAAAAAAAAATATATATATATATATAGTGGCTGAATGGGTTAATAAAACAAGGCCCAACAATATGCTGCCCACAGGAGACTCACCTAACTATTAAAGACAAACATAGACTGAAAGTGAAGGACTGGAAAAAGATATTCCACGCAAACAAAAACCAAAAGAACAAGTGTTGGCAAGGATGTGGAGAAAAGGGAACAATTTCATACTGCGAGTGGAAGTGTAAACTACTACAGCCATTATGGAAAACAGTATAGAGGTTTCTCAAAAAATTTAAAACAGAACTACGGTATGATCCAACAATCCCACTACTGGGTATATACCCAAAGGAAATGAAATCAGTATGTCGAAGAGATATCTGCACTCTCAAGTTTATTGCAGCACAATTCACAATAGCCCAGATACAGATGCAGCACAATTCACAATAGCCCAGATACAGATGTAGCATAATTCACAATGGCCCAGATACAGAATCAACCTAAGTGTCCAATAATGGATGAACAGATTTAAAAAATGTGATATGTATACAATGGAATACAATTCAGCCATAAAAAAAATAAAATAAAATCCTGTAATTTGCAGCAACATGGATAAACCTGGAGGTCATTTTATTAAGTGAAGTAAGCCAGGCACAAAAAGACAAATACCACATGACCTCACTCATACGTGGAATCTAAGAAAAAAGAAGTTAATATTATAGAATTAGAGATTAGAATAGTGGTTATCAGAGACTGGGGAGGGGAAAGAGGAAGGGAAAACAGGGAGAGTTGGCAAACGTACAAAATTACAATTTGATAGGAGGAATAAGTTTTGATGTTCTGTTGCACAGCAACATAAATTAAACAATAGATAAAGGAGAGGCTTTTGAATGTTTTCACCACATACGTACAAAATTACAATTTGATAGGAGGAATAAGTTTTGATGTTCTGTTGCACAGCAACATATATTAAACAATAGATAAAGGAGAGGCTTTTGAATGTTTTCACCACATAGAAATGGTAAAAGCATGAGGTGATGGTTACATTAAAAAAAAGAAAAAAAAGATATGATAACTAAGTTTTAAAGACAAATAACAAAGTATGAAAAAAATCCTAATATATCTGAAAACAGTTAAATACCCCAATATCTAAAGAGCATTTTCAATGAAAAAACTATGAGCAACAACATATAAAAATGGGCAATAAATAGAAAAATTGATTCATAAAAGAACTGTAATATGCCTTTAAATAATCATAAAGTTACAAATTATCACAAAATAAAATATGCTTTTCACTTACTAGGCTCTCAAACATTAAAAATGACAATATCCTTGAGATGGCCAGCTTCCTCACTTGGTTAGTGTGTGGTGCTGATAACACCAAGCACCAAGAGTTCAGATCCCCACACCAGACAGCCGGGGGCAAAAAAAAAGATAATATCCAGTGTTGGTGAAGGTGCTGGGATGCTGACATACAGACCTTTATATACCATTGGTGTATAGGTAAAATAATACAATCTTTGTGGAGAGGAATTTATGAGAATCTTTATCTTGGCAATTCCATCCTTAAAACTCTACAGAACTACTCTGCCCATGTATGTAAAGATAAAAGCATATTTTATCGAATCTAAGATGCCATTCTTATAAAATACACCAGTATTTCACATGTTAATAAGAAAGAAAAAAATCCTGCTAAATAAACTGTCACAATTTTTAAAAAGTACTGAATTAAGATTTATAAATTGAATATATACAGTTGAGAAACAAAATTTGTAGATGAATGTAAAATTATACTTAGCTATTTACCAGCTTTAATATAACAAAAAGTGGTCAAAGACTCTTAACATGAAAAAAGTTTTCTGCAAACCACTTTGGGAACAGCATGACACTAGTGAACAAAAGGTTCTGGAATTATACAATTGTTGAAATTCTGGAATATTTTGACACTTTTATACGAGAAAAGATTGACATGGATTGTAAACTTGAAAAAAGTCTTTAGAGATTTACCATAAAAACCTACAGAACTGATAATTCTTTGGGCTTCAAATCATAACAAAAACACATTTCTCATCTTGTTAGAGTAAACCACTATTAGTATGATAATAATTATTATTATATTAGTATGATAATTATACTATTAATATGAACCTGTAAATAGCAGAATATGTGATATAGTAACACATTATTAAAGTCAGAATTCCACATCTGTTCTTGATGGATACAAATGTTTCCTTTCTAATATTATATTTTTAAATAATATTAGTTTTTTCAGTGGTGGACTAATGGGTACAAAAGTACACTATCTACCCTAAGTGAATCATTTTCCAGTATATGCAAGTATTGAAACAACACACTGTACCCCACAAATATGTACAAATAAATGTTAAAATATTTTGAACTTTAAAAAAAACACAAAAAATATTAGTTTTTAATTTGACACGTGAAAAATTAGTTTGTCTACGAAAAAACCAAGAAGGAAAATGTATAAAAATAAAATATTAAATTTTAATTTAAAAAATACTTAATGTGATGCTGCCATTTCAATTTTTAAATTCTTAAACTTACTCTGAAGGTAAAAGAGCATTGTCACTGACTCCAACAAAGGGAAATAACATTTCATATAATTTCTTTTGGGAGACAAGGAAAAAAAAGGTCTGTATTTCACTACTACATCACAAAGTTCCATTTTAATATAACTCTAAATATCTCCTTATGCTAATGTTTATATCTGTCAAAGATAACACCTGTATCAAAATTTCATTAAATGCTGATATGCTCTTCCCTCATAACAGAATTACCTACGGTCAATTTACCTGTCACATCAGGTAGCTGGGATATTCCCCTCAACGCCAGTGCCCAGGAAAGTCTAACAGTGGCTTGCAGCCCAGGCAGTTTCCAAAGCTGTGAGTCTTGAAGACGAGAGTGAATTGTTGCAATGTACTGTCTCTCTGTCAACAGTGGAAGTTGATGAAGCATATCTGAAAACACAATAGACCACTTAATCAAAAGCTAGATAAATTTTTGCTTTTGATATACAAGAATAATGTCTAGAAGTCAGAAAATCTGAGCATTCTCACCAAAGAAATATGACTAATTAACAATAATGTCTGACATACCAAACAGTACACTACTGTTAAGGATTGTACACACATTAAAAATGAAAGAGGAAATAAACAATAATCCTAAATCCTGATTTCACTATTTTCAGTGATTTCTATAAGTATACCATAGTAAGCTAGAAAAACAGTAAGAGCCACTTGTTTCTACATGTAAATTCTAAAATATAAATCAATACTATCTAAAGATCAAAAACATTTTATCTACTTCACAGAAAATATGTCAAAATGATATAGCACTGAAACTATAGATATTATCCCTTAGAACATTTGTATGAAAGGTTTGCAAATGTGAAAAGTAAAATAATAAGCAGTTAAGTAAGTCAGGCATGTGTAAGTCATGAACATGTATTATATAACCTTCAACACTTTCCATTCAAAATCCCAAAAGGATATAGAAACAATTGCAGGATTGCAATTATCTTTTAAATGTGATCTTATACCTAAATACTGAAATATGGATGAAATGCACACACAGGAACAAAATAGACAACAATTTTATATTTCAGTGGTTAACATATTGTCCTTCTTAAATGTTATCTCCATAATTTTAAATCTGATTTTTAAAAACAAATGTATTAAAAGGTATAAAATTCAATACCATCTCGTTCCTCTGTGCTTTGTTCTATAAAACTGATATCAAAGCAGTACAGAAGCGCCATAAGAAGAGCCAGATTCACTGCATCCAGAGAGCCATTTGCTTCAACTGTCACTCTTTCCAAATGTCCAATAAGGAGGAGGGTGTCATCTTTGCCTAAAGGTGACTGGCAAGCCCAGGCAAAAAGGCTTTCTGCCAAAGACTGCCTGCACTCCTTGATGAGATCAGAAACCTAGAAATAAAAACATGATTATTAGTATAAATAAATTACAGCGAAGCCTGGCCTTATTCCAAAATGTAAACTAAGATGTTCAACTTACAATGGAGGTACATCCCAATAAAACCATCATAAACTGAAAATATCTTAAGTTGAAAATGCATTTAATACAGGTACACCTAATCTACTGAAAATCATAGTAATCCCAGCCCACCTTAAATGTGTTCAGAGTACTTACATTAGCCTAAAGTTGGACAAAATCATCTAACACAAAACCTATTCTGTAATAAAGTGCGGAATATCTCACGTAATTTATTGACATTCTACTGAATGTGTATTGTTTTCACACCATCGAAAAATTGTCAAAAACTTGTCAAAGTCAAAAACTTGTCAAGTCAAACCATTTTAAGTCAGGGACTGGTCTGTATCTTTTATAATAGCTAACAAAATACACCAAACCTATCTGAATCCACAAATGATCCCGAAATTTCACCTCTGAGATTCTAAACAAATTCTGTTTATTCTTCATCAATAATTTCCTTAAAAAATTGGGATGACCAATTTCATGAATTCATTTTAGAAAAAGGCACATAAATGACTATGCAGAAGCTGAAACAACTGCAAGTCAATTTCATGGACACAGTTGACTACAAACTTTAATATTAGCCATTAATTTTCCTATGCCTATATTACAATATTCTAACTGTCAGCCTGGCCAGTTAGCTCAGTTGGTTAGAGCATGGTATTATAACACCAAGGTCAAGGGTTCAGATCCCTATACTGGCCAGCTGCCAACAAAATAAATAAAATAGTTGCTTTAAAACAAACAAACAAATAAATAATGTCATGATTCTCCTGCCTCTGAGGTTTGACACAGACAACCCATGAAGAGATCTCATTGAACCCTTGCCTCTTTGCGATGTTTTTCACTGCCCAAACCTCTCTCTCGCTGTAGTTTCTCAAACTCATTATTCACATCAATCTGTGACACCAGAGTAAGGACTTTATAAGTCAATCCTTGCTCCATCAGCTCATCTGTAAAGCGTGTTGTCATGGAAACCAGCTCAGGACTGTAAAGAAATCAATAAACACAGCTATATCAAACAATGCTTATACTTCCTTGTAACAACAGACATAGCAAAAGTTGTTTTGACAATAATGTTGCATTACTGAAAACAGCCAGGATGAATTATAACCTCTTTTCATCCTTTCTAGATCACTGTGCTTCAATAAACTTCTAACTATAAATAATTTAATTTTTTTTTATTTGTTAGCAAAATAAATCAGGTTTAAACTTTGTGTCATTCTTGGCAGAATAAGCGAGTATGTGACTCAGCTTACATTACATATTTTACTTAAATTATACATACTAAGAGGATTTTTTTATTTCTTAAATTGTAATTTTTTAAGTAATTTCAAGTTAATTGCTGAAATCCCAAGAAGCAAACAGACCTGAGTTCCAGGGTCCATGTCTTTCCTCGTCTAGACTGTATCAGGGCTTTCAGGGAATTTGCAATGCACCGCTTTCCATCCCAGTATAAAAGAACAGCTACTAATCCTCTGGTGAGGCCAGGAAAATGTGGCTGTTGGTGCTCTCCTAGAAAAAGTAGAGAATAATTCATCAAATAAACAAGTGTGTTTAGGATGAGACAAAAATCATTATAGCAATGTTCAGTTAAAGGAATCACAGAACCCCAGGGTTTAGGCAGCCATAAGGGTCCTCTACTTCAAACATCCCCCCATTCTTTTACTCCTTCACAACATACTCAAGGGCCATCTAACTTATGCCTGACCACTAGCAGTCACATGGAATTCACCATTTTCAAAACTCTCAGTTTCACCTTCATGTATGATTTCCATGTTCTGGGTGAGAATCTTTTGGCCTCACTGTAGTCTACTAAATCTAACCTTATTCAATGCCAACTTTACTTTCTCTCACATGAACTCTTTCAAATATTTGGAAGTTTCTCCCCCAAAGTCCTCTCTAAAAATTAAACAACCTTTTTATATTTCAAGTTCACTCACCCTTTTAATTGCTCTCTTTTGAATGAGTTCTACTTAGTCTTTTTTAAAGTGCCTTGCCTATAGTCTGTTTCATCTCCTACAGCATTCTTCTCCCCTTACCCCAATCACTCCTCCACTTGACTCCCTTCAGTTCCCCAAATTCATCATCTTACTTCACCTTCCTGTACAGGCAATTTCTTTGTCCTCCTGAGTACCCATCCATTCCACGTGATATTTGCCTACCCATTTTGCAACACTTACCCTTAAACCTCACGATCTTTGTGAAGACTTCTCAATATAATCCAAGGTCAATTTAATCCCCTTCCCTCTGGGCCACTGCTAAATCGTGCACAAACTTGCCTTAATGCACTTAACTGTGTCAAAATTATTTGTTTCCATATCTTTCTCAATTACTAGACTATGAGCCCCTTTACACGAGTTGAGGTTTTATTCATCTTTATAACACTGGTGTCTAACACAGTGCCTGGCACATAGTAGGTATAGAATAAATGTTTGTTAAAAGAAAATTCTGAGTTAAAATTAAAACTCAGTCATGTCCAGTTAGCATTCCCCTCACAGAACAAAAAAACTCTTTCATTCTCAGTATCATACTTCTTTTGATTCAACTTTAGGTCAAAGAAGATTGTGGCAGGCACATGCTATCTTTAGATATATTAAACTTTTGCACAACTAAAACAGCCCATTATTTTCTTCATATGACTTCTCTGTTATAATTAAAATAAACTGCTTACCTTATGGAAATTTCAATCTTTTCTTTATACAGTAGCCAAAGAAATAATTTCAAAGTTACTTTGGGTTATGTAACGTTTCTGCTTAAAGCATCCGCCAATGACTCTCCATTGCAATTAGAATAAAATCCAAATAGCTTTCATAGCCTGCAAGATCCAACATGATCTAATTCCTGCTGTATCCACACCTTCCTCCACTCTTCCATTCATTCATGATACTCCAGCTATAGTGGTCTTTTTTACCCTTAAACATGTCATTGTTCCCACCTCAAGTACCTGCTGCTTGCTCTGCCTGGAACAGCCTTCCCCAACACGTCCGGGTGACTGGTAGCTTCTCATCATTTGGTCTCAGGTCAACGTCCCCATCTTGGAAAGGCCTTCTCCAAGTACCCTATTTAGAGTTGCCCCAACGAGCCCCCATCTCTATATCCCACCACCTTGCTTTATTTTCTTCCTAGTACTCATAATTATTGAAATTATCTTATTTTTGAGCTATTTATTCATTATCTGAATCATCCCCTCAAAAGAAACTCCAAAAAAAGCTATGATCTTACCTTACTCCTCACTATATGACAATAAATGCTATGTGCTATAAAACTTCTGAGATGCAATCAGTTATTCTTTACTAGTAAATCACCATGTAAAAGCCTACCTTAAAATAGTTCAATTTTCTTTAACAACTGTTTACTAAATCAAAGGCTTCCCTTTAATCAAAGTTAAACAAAAGGAAATATTTTGAATACGGTTTTGTCAAATAAACTACATCCTTAAATATTATTGGATCTAAACAATATTTTAAACTACTAGTGAATAACCGTATAATTCTGCACTACCTTACCATAGTTTCAGTTAAATGTCAACCTACCAGCAAGGAGAAGCTCAACAGCTGCCAATTCTCCAATATCAAATAGGTCACTGAGAATAAAGGCTTCTTTAATGAGCTGTTCAGGAAGAAGTCGGGTCCCCTGTTGACCCTGGATGGCGACTCCTTCTGTACTGGCCTTCTGAACCTTCTCATGCTGTTGAACATTTTTTGGCTACAACGATAAAATTATGATCATGTACTGAAAATAGTACATTGGAGATAAGGTCCTAAAGTGTTACCTACAATTTACTCATAATAATGCAGCCTCATAACATGACAAACAGAAGTATCTCTTATCAGATAATAACAAATGAATATATGAATTGCTGAATTACTTAGTAGAGCAAATAATAGTTTATGAATATATTACATAAAATGTAGTCTTGTTTCCTAAAGGATTATTTGGCTCAAATATTTAACAAGTGACACATAGTACAGAATTACTACCTAACAGATCATAAAATCTTAAAATTTTAGTCTTTAAAAAAAGTTACATAGGTCACTTAACCCAGCTCCTCTATTACTGATAGGAAAACTGACGCCCGGATAAGTCAGGTAACTTCTCTGTGGTCATGTAACACTAGCGGTAGAGCCAGTACTGGAACTCAGTTCAACTGGCTCCCATGCTAGGGCTCTTTCTACTAAAGAAAGCAAGAAAAGCTGAAAAGCAAAAAGCCATTTCTTGTAACAGAATCCCATAAGTAGTTCTTAGACGGCCTTGTTAGCATATAAAAGAAAATTGTCAAACAGCAAGGAAAGGAGTTTCCAAACTTGATTCCCTTCACTGAAGTACTCTAATCCTGGATGCAAAAGATTTCAAGATGCAGTGATTAATGATACTCAAGAATTAACTAGTTTAGCTAACACAACTTACATAATACTATTAAGACTTAAAATGCTGGGGCCGGCCCATGGCTCACTTGGGAGAGTGTGGTGCTATGACA
>NW_007727468.1:498870-501735 GCF_000696425.1 Galeopterus variegatus | reverse complement strand
ACCAGATCTGGGTTCAGATTTTCGGACTATTAACTATTGTGTGAACTTTTCTTCTCTGCAAACCAAGGATGATGATGCCTGCCTCCGAGTTTCAGGGACTGCGGTAGACTGTTCCTGAGCACTGACACCCCCTGCCTTTCCCAGAGGGTGGATTATATTTCTCTGCTCCGTTGATATCAGACTTGACTATGAACTTACCTTGGCCAGTGAAGTGTGAGTGGGAGTGAGTCACATGTGTCATTTCTGGGCAGAAGCTATAAGAGGGATTCATGTTCCCTTTTTCTCTCTCTTACATGCACACACACACACTCTCTCTCTCTCTTCTGACTCTGGTATTGCAGGAGCCCGGTTGAGATGAAGCTTCCCTCAGCCTGGGTCCCTAAGAGGCTACAATAAGCAGAGGCTCCTTGTTAACCTGTGATGAACATGTGACATGAGTATGGAAATAAACATTAAAACATTATGGTTTTAACACACTGAAAATATCCAGTTATTTGTTGCCTTAGCATAACCTAGTTTAACCTAATTAATGAAGGAGTAAATCAAATAATCAACGGAAAAGACTAAGTGTTTGGCAGAGTTAGCATTCAATAAATTATTCTCAGTTTTATTTGGGGCTAATAGTTTTTGTATTCTTGAACACCATTTGCATTTTTATCCCAACCCAGGCCAAAAATCCTCAAAAGGGGCTAAATGCATTGGAAAGAAAATCCAATTTATTCTTAGTCAAAAGAATATCTTATATTTGCATAGATGGCTATGTGTTGTTGAGGGTTATAGTCTACAATAACAGATGAAAAAAGAGAGACCTGCGTGCGAACACTCACAATTTTCCCTTTCGTTTTTTATTAAATTATGGCTTGTGGAAAACGTTCCTTGAGCAAACTCTCTGGTTCAATATCTGTCTGTGAATGGGATTCTGAGCACCGTGGGGAGATCTCTCAGCTGCTGTACAGGCCGGGGTCAGTCTTGGCTCCAGCCCAGAGAAGAGTTAGAGCTTCTTCAAGGAACTCCCTGTGTGACCTTCCCTAACTCATGCCCGCGGAGCTCAGGAGAGGAGGGTTCACTAACATTAAGCAGAGGCCTCTTTAAAAATGCAACAGCTATGACAGTTAGGGCGGGCTGTGGGGAGAGACACCTGACGGGTAAATTGGCTTACTCATAAAAACCAGTTCGCATAAAAACATTCTGAGTAAGCCATTGGAATCGGTTTATCGATGAAAAAAGTTTTGATGAGATGAAAGAGGGACTGACTGGGGAAAAGAGGGAGGAAAAATATTGTCTTTTAAACAGAGCACGCAGGGTCCAGGCTGAATGCCCTGGTAGGGGCGAGGGCAGGCGAGGAGGCCGGCAGAGGACAGGCTTGGGGGGAAGCAGGGGACCGCCCCGGGTCCCCGGGAATGAGTGAAGGCTGTGCTCGCTTCTCCCTGCTCTCCAGCCACCTACTCCTGTCTCCGTGAGAACTGTCGCAGTGTTTCCAAAAATGGAACTCAACGGGAAAGGAATCCCAGGATGTTTCTGGTTGATAGGCCTTTAGCAATGGGCCAATGGGCCGGGTGGATGGACAGGCGGGGGAGGCGGTGAGCGGGGGAGGCTGGCATTGGAGCAGAGCGGCCCTGCCCTGTCCTGTCCTCTCCTGTCCTGCCCTGTCCGGCCCTGTCCTCTCCTGTCCTGCCCTGTCCGGCCCTGTCCTCTCCTGTCCTGTCCTGCCCTGTCCTCTCCTCTCCGGCCCTCTCCTGTCCTGCCCTGTCCTGCCCTGTCCTGTCCTCTCCTGTCTTCTCCTCTCTTGTCCTGTCCTCTCCTGTCCTGCCCTGTCCTGTCCTGTCCTCTCCTGTCCTGTCCTGCCCTGTCCTCNTAGGGTGTATTGGAACCCTCGAGGCAATTAAATTCTGGGATTCCGTCTGAATTCCCATAATATACTAGGCCACAGATGTTAGTAATCATCTCAAAACCCACTGGGCTGCAATTCTATGGTAATTAATATTTGCTGAATAAACAAATGAAATATGTGCTGTGTACCAAGAGCTGAGATTAACATTTAAATTGCTATTTAAGCTCTAGACTCTTGAAATATAAAAAAAAAATTAACATTTGGGTAAGTTAGATCCAAATCCTACAATGTAGTAAAAACCAAACTAATTACTATGTAATAAAAATGCCAAGAAAGTATTATTCCTGATGATCCACATATTTAAAAAAAAAAAAAAAAAAGGACTGCAGGAATTTGTTTTCTGTTCTGAAGGTGCCAGTACACAGGGAAAAATGTCTGAGGAACCTTCCCCTCAGAGGCCCACCTTGGTTCAGACCCTGATATTTCCATCCCTCCAGCAGGTTCAAAATCAAGTAGCTAAAGGAAACCAGAGGGAGCTAACACAGGGAGGAGCAGACAGATGCAAGGGCCTGGGCATGGAGCTGGACGTCCTGGGAGATGAGGACAGGCAGAGGAGAGGGGCATGACACAGGCTCAGCAGGAGGATTTCAGGAGGAAGAGCACGCTAAATTGCGACCCTTGGAAGCTTTGTTTCCTGTGCACCTAAGTTGGGTGGTTGGCCAGCAAAGTTTAAAAAGCTAATTGAGTTAGTGCGCACCCAGATTCATACAGCTGGACATCTGCCTTCGTTTTCACTTGTCCTCTTGTTCCCTTGTCTGCATTTCTGGGTCCTCTATGTGCCTTCTGGGTCTTCCTCACCTGGAGTCAGACCTGCTCCCTCCACCTCTCATCAGTCATTCCATGGAGCCCATCTGGGTCTACAGATGCAGCCGTCGCGAGAGACTTTTCAATCTTCTCCTGTTTTCTTGCAGAGAGTATTTTGAAACATGATACCATTCTAGATGCACACGATACGTTTCTCCTTTACACAGCAC
>NW_007727468.1:494493-497870 GCF_000696425.1 Galeopterus variegatus | reverse complement strand
CTGTCCGGCCCTGTCCTGTCCTCTCCTCTCCTGTCCTCTCCTGCCCTGTCCTGTCCTCTCCTCTCCTGTCCTCTCCTGCCCTGTCCTGTCCTCTCCTCTCCTGTCCTCTCCTGCCCTGTCCTGTCCTCTCCTCTCCTGTCCTCTCCTGCCCTGTCCTGTCCTCTCCTCTCCTGTCCTCTCCTGCCCTGTCCTGTCCTCTCCTCTCCTGTCCTCTCCTGCCCTGTCCTGTCCTCTCCTGTCTTCTCCTCTCTTGTCCTGTCCTCTCCTGTCCTGCCCTGTCCGGCCCTGTCCTCTCCTGTCCTGTCCTGCCCTGTCCTCTCCTCTCCGGCCCTCTCCTGTCCTGCCCTGTCCTGCCCTGTCCTGCTCTCTCTGGCCTTGGAGAGGACGCTCGCAGGAGCTCACGTTGGCAGAGCTGCTCCGGGACGGCGTCTCCACTTCCGTCTCCGCAGACTTGCTCCTGCCCGAGACCCGGCTCGGTTCCCGCTTGGCCGTCCAGGAGGAAGCCGGCCTTGCCCTGCACGCAGCAGAGCTGCCCGGGCCGGAGGCTTGCAGGGTGCAGCCCCGGCTGCCGGGTCCAGCCGGCGTCTCTAACTGGTACTTTTCTTACTTGTTTTATACCGTCACGAAAGGATGCGATTCCTTATGCTTTTGGAAGAATAAAAAAATACTCCACTGAACTACCACGAAAAAATGAGCTCATGTTTCAGGGTGCTTTTTTCAGTTAATGTGTTAAAAGTGCTTTCAGTGTTTTTTCACGCAATGACACAGGTGAATGGCTTTGTTACCTGCCATGCGGAGAATCATCTGAAAGGTTTAAGGCCCTTTTCTTTGGGGAGGGGAAAGACGTTCTCTTCCTCGGTTACTCAGAAACATACACTCCAGTATGCACCGGCGTTTATAAGCGTCTAATCAATCCCTTTGTAATCTAGATAATGACAGGAGGAGAAACACGGGCGGAGCCAGCCTCCACCTCCCCCAAGTGTGGAATAACTGAAATGTCTGTTAGATTATCTCTGGTCCACTTTTTAAGGCGTTGGATTTAATACTTTTAGTATTAGTGTACTTAGTATTTGTATCAGTGATAAAAGTGTTCAGCTGAAAATAAAAGAAGGCCCGCCCGACAGTGGCTTAAACAGAGATTTAATTTTTCCCATCTAACGAGAACTCTGAAGGTGGGTCGCTGCTGCCCTCGATTCGCTGAGGTGGCCTTGGCTTTTCTCCGGTCGTCACAGAGCGGCTGCCGCAGTGTGTCCGAGGGGGGAGTGAAAATGCCAGCCACATCTTTCTCCTTTTATCAGAAAAGGAAAAATCTTTACTGGAAATCTCAGAGACTTCCACTTAAGTTTCCCAAACTGTGCTACCTTTAACCGCACGAGAGGCCAGGACCATTAGTATTTAGCTGGGAAAGTGAGAAAGGGGTCGAGACTAGCTAATCACTGGGTCAACCCAACAGCACTGCCGGTTCCAGGTGCCCCTTCCCTCTCCCTTCTCCAGGCTCGTCTAGGGCCTCCTCCCACCAAGCTTCCTGGTGTTTTCCACAGTTCGGCACATCACCATAATTCCTCCCCAGTACTAAATACTGTGCAGCGGAGATTCGTGGTGAATGACTCATGATTGGTGTCTACTGTAAAGTGCAATAAAGAAGACTCTGGGAAAGCAGTCTTAGAGCTATGCCCTGAATTCTTTGCCCGTTTATTCCTAGCACAGTGCTAAGTCCATGACAGGATTCATTCATTCAAGACTGTGTGAGGGTCTAATCTGGGCTGGCATAGTTGTTGGTACTGGGGACACAGCCGTGAAACAAGGTGAAGCTCCTGTCTTCATGGACTGTAGTTTGTAGAAACTATGAGATAAAAAACACATGCATAAACACATAATGTCATGTATGTGTTATAAGGAAAAACAAACCAGGATGGGGGTAGAGAGTGATGTTGGGAGTGATGCTATTCTTGATGGGAGGGTCAAAGAAGACCCTGGAGGAGGTGACATTTGAGCAGAGGCCCAAGTGAAGTGGGGCCTTTGTCACTCTGCCTATTTGAGCCACACTTGCTGATTCTGAGGATTCAACCATCTGTAATTTTATACTAATGACTTCTCCATCTCCATCTCATTTCAGACCCTCCTGGGGCTTCAGCCGTACTCCCACTGTGCTGCCACTTGGGACTGATGACTTTAAATGAAACGCACTTTGTTGGAAATTAAATTCATGATCTAGATCTCTATATAACAAAATTTCAAATTAAAGTATAATTTATATAGAGGAAACTTCACCCTTTTAATGCATAGTTTGACAAGTGTAAGCATTGCTAAAATCAAGGTATAGAATAGTTCCATCATCCAAAAAGATTCCCCTGGGCCCTTCTGTAGTCAGCCTTTCCCTCAACACCCAGCTCATGACAACCACTGATTTGTTTTCTGTTGTAGAGTTTTGCCTTTTCAAGAATATCACATTAATGATATCATTACAGTAAGTCTCATTTTGAGTCTAGATTCTTTTAGTTAACATAATGCATGTGAATGTCATCCATGTTGTGAATATATGGAAGTTTCTTTCTTTTTTATTGTTGAATAATATTCCATTGTATGGATGTACCAGTTTGTTTATCCATTTCCCACCTGAAGGATTTATTTTTTTCCAGTTTTTGGCAATTTCAAATGAAGCCACCATAAGTATTTACATAAGGCTTTTGTATAGACATATGCTTTATTTCTCAAAGGCAAATACCTAGGAGTAGGATTTCTGGTTGTATAGTAAATGTATACGTGACTTTATAAAAAAATGGGGAAAAGTTTTACAAATGTCTTTACCATCTCAATTATGATGGTTCCAGTCACTCCAAATCCTTGCCAGTACTTGGTATTATCAGTAATTTTTATATTAGCCATTCTAATAAATGTGTGGTGGTATGTCACTGTAGTCTTATTTTTCATTTCCCTAGCGACTGATGATGTTGAGACTTTTTCCATGTGCTTGCTTGACATCTGTGACCTTCTTTTACTATTCTTCTTAATTGGATTGTTTGTTTTCTTATTGAGCTTTAAAATTGTTGTATGTTCTGTGCACAAGTCCTTTACTAGATATGTGATTTTTTGATATTTTCTCCTAGAGGGGGAGTTATCTTTTTACTTTCTTAGTAGTATCTTTCAGAGAACAGAAATTTTTAATTTTGATAAAGTCCAGTTCATCAAACTTTTCATTTATGGATCGTGCTTTTAGTTGTATATAAAATATCTTTGCCTAATCCAAGGTCACAAAGATTTTTATTTTTCATTTTCCGTTAGATGTTTATACAGATTTTACATGTAGATTTATAATTCATTTGAGATTAATTTTTATAGTGTGCAAGGTTGGGGTTCACATTTCACGTATGGCCGTC
>NW_007727468.1:490898-493493 GCF_000696425.1 Galeopterus variegatus | reverse complement strand
AGGATTTCTGGTTGTATAGTAAATGTATACGTGACTTTATAAAAAAATGGGGAAAAGTTTTACAAATGTCTTTACCATCTCAATTATGATGGTTCCAGTCACTCCAAATCCTTGCCAGTACTTGGTATTATCAGTAATTTTTATATTAGCCATTCTAATAAATGTGTGGTGGTATGTCACTGTAGTCTTATTTTTCATTTCCCTAGCGACTGATGATGTTGAGACTTTTTCCATGTGCTTGCTTGACATCTGTGACCTTCTTTTACTATTCTTCTTAATTGGATTGTTTGTTTTCTTATTGAGCTTTAAAATTGTTGTATGTTCTGTGCACAAGTCCTTTACTAGATATGTGATTTTTTGATATTTTCTCCTAGAGGGGGAGTTATCTTTTTACTTTCTTAGTAGTATCTTTCAGAGAACAGAAATTTTTAATTTTGATAAAGTCCAGTTCATCAAACTTTTCATTTATGGATCGTGCTTTTAGTTGTATATAAAATATCTTTGCCTAATCCAAGGTCACAAAGATTTTTATTTTTCATTTTCCTTTAGATGTTTATACAGATTTTACATGTAGATTTATAATTCATTTGAGATTAATTTTTATAGTGTGCAAGGTTGGGGTTCACATTTCACGTATGGCCGTCCATTCATTCCAACACTGTTTTCCCCTTTCTCCATTGAATTGCTTTTCTACCTTTGTCAAAAACTACTCGACCGTATATGCATGGCTCTATTTCTGGACTCTCTGTTCTGTTCCACTGATCTGAATGTCTGTCCTTTCCTCAATACCACACTGTAGCTTTATAGTAAGCCTGTAAACCAAGCAGTGTGACTTCTCCAACTTTATTCTTTTTCAGAATTATTATGTCTATTCAATTACCTTTCCCTTTTCATATTAATTTTGGAATCAGGTTGTCAATTTTAACCCACATCTCATTTTTCTTCTCTGCCTCTGCCAACCTTCTACGACTCCCCAGACCCTGCATATGATCCAACGTGATGTCCCACTGTTTCTTCCTCCCCAACCTCAGACAGCCCTTGTCTCACTGGGCACTTCACTCTTCATGCTGGATCATATTAAGTCACTTTCCTCGCCCAGTTTCTCCTCCCTACAATCCATCCAGCACTCTGCAGCCTGATTAATCTCTAAAATCAAAATTTTGAACTGCTAACATACAGTTTTTTGTTTTTTTTGCTGATAAAACTTCAAGGATTTCTTTTTGCCTATAAGAAAAAAAAATCCCTAATATTTAGTCTGATGGTTCACTGTGGTTGTTTTGGTTACTCCTCTAACCCTTCCACCTAAGCCTTAAACTTCAGACTACTTGCCTTCTATGCAGGCCAACTTGATTTTCTATGCAGAAATCCTTCTTTTTCATTCATTTCTACCTCTCTCTGTCCCCTACCTCCCGCCTTGGTCTTTTCTTCCTTTATCTAAGTGATGACATCTTCTCTTATACTTATATCGTAAGTAATTATTGACTAAATATTTGTTTCCCCCAATAGACAGAGGTGAGTGAGGGACAGGTACATTTTTTGGTGCATCTCTGAGCCCCCAGTGCCTAAGATATTACTCGCTCAAGTCCATCTGTAATTCTCAGCCTAGTAGGGTGAAAGGATACCTTTCATAATGGAGAAGGAAATAATATGGTTTTAAAAATTCTGCATTACCATGCTGTGACTTTTTTTTAGACATGATATTTATTTTAAAATTTAAATTGAATAAAAATAAGAAATATTTATGTTTACTCACAGGCATTAGGAATTTAAAAGGCTGAAAGTCATTTTAATAATATTTATTGAATTACTGTATTAGTCTGCCAGCTCTTAGGACAGTCATAAATCTTCTCTGGCTCCCTATTACCTAGTTCAGGATATGACTCAGAGAAAGCGGCTGTAGCCTCACTGTCCTCAGGACAGACGCAGGAACCACATGTAACTGTCTGAGCATCCTAGTAGATAGGGATGGATCCAATCCCCATTGGAACAGACAGATGGTGCCCTGTGTACCTTGCGGAAGCTCTCTGTAGCTGTGCACTTATAATCAGGCATCACAACGCACATATGGAGAGTGGAGGTGTGAATGTTAACACTGTGCCTTGCTCGATACCTGCTTGGTGTTTTGGGACTCAGAGGTGGTTGGTCCCAAGGCCTCAGATGCATAATCTGGCAGCTGGAAAGGGGAGTAGACAGGCGTTGGGTGTTGTTTGCTTCAGGTATAAAGACCTATCTATGCATCCCCCAACATGGCTTGTGGTGGTGTCAGGAATCTCCCCAAATCGTGGCACTTTTAAAATTCAAACTCAATGGTTAGTGAATAAGGATTAAGTCTCCATCCACCCTAATCTGTCCACATGAACCTATCAAGACCTTAAGAATAAACTTGCTATATAGGTTGTTTTTGATATGCTCTTTCATTCCACAAAATGTTTATTGACCCTCATCTGGTACGTGTCAGACACTTTACTAGGAGTTGTGGGATCCACAGATGTCTCTACATGACTGACCTCTAGTGTGTCTGTCTGTGTGTGTCCGTGTGTTTGTGCTCGTGTGTGTGTGTGCAGGTGAACATGCACGTCAAGAGAGGAATCATGT
>NW_007727468.1:486468-490306 GCF_000696425.1 Galeopterus variegatus | reverse complement strand
GTTGTGGGATCCACAGATGTCTCTACATGACTGACCTCTAGTGTGTCTGTCTGTGTGTGTCCGTGTGTTTGTGCTCGTGTGTGTGTGTGCAGGTGAACATGCACGTCAAGAGAGGAATCATGTTGCACAGAAATTCTAAGTGCTTCAGGAGCACAGGACAGTGATGGGCCGGGTACTAAATGAATCTGAAGGCTTCACAGAAAAGGGGGTGACTGAGCTTAGAGCGACAACAGAAGAAGAAAGTGTGAGACAGGCATCCAGCAAAGGGGGACGGACCTCATTTCCTTGGAATATCGCCAGACATTCAACGCAACGTGGTGAGGAGTGGGGCAGAGCGGGTGGTCGGGGCTGACTGTGGAAGGCCATTTGGCCAGGCTGACAGTCTGGGTTTATCCTGACCAAGGCGAGGACCGGAAGGAGCTTTACAGCCATGCGTTACTTCCCCACACTGGGGCTCTTCCCAGGCCCATCAGGTAACAATTCTTGCCAATGTCATCGAGTCAAAGTCCTGTGTCATTTCAAGCCAAAGTGGATAAGAGAAGGTTTGCCATCTCCCCCGGAAGCCACTTGTTCTAGAAGGCACAGCTGCAAGCTGACCTGTGTGCAGCTGTGATACGAGAGAGAAACGAATCTGTGGCAGACTCAGGGTTTAGTTGTTCACTGTTGCAGAGCCTAACATACCTTGACTGAAGGTCGCTTAGAATCCTATTTCTTTTTCATTTCATTTCATGTTTTAGGAAATTCACCCCTTTAACTTCTCTCAGACTTCATTTTCATATCTGGTTAAAAAAAATGAAGGAATGCCATATGTTAACCCCCCTAGAGCTGATGCAAAGTTCAAATGTGATAATGTGAAAGCCCATTGCAAACTGTAAAGTGCTGACAAGAGGAAGGGACCCATTATTTTTAGGCAGCCGTCAATATTGCCTAAGTGGGAAAACAAGAACCGTGATGAGTCCTCACAATTTCATCATGACCTTGGGTGGTTCTGCCATCTGTGGCCTGGAGAGTCTGTTTACCACGGTAGAAGCCCTTTCTTTCTCTCTCTGGATAAGTCATAATTTTTCTCTCTGTAAATAGCACTTCATGTCGTGGGCCATTAAGCTTGCCTAGATAAAAGTTAGATACAGAATCAGGATGATAAAGTAAGAAATGGAATTTTCCCTAAATATCCATGTCTTATTCTACATTTTTCTTGGTCTAATAAAAAAAAAAAAAGGAAAGAAACAGCTCACTTTACCCTCTCTGCCTGAGGACCAAATGCACATTTAAAATGTCCTGAAGAGCTCTGACCTGCAGAGCCCCTCTCAGCATCTTCAGAAGCTTCTCCCATGTAAATAATGGTGGCTCCTCACCTGTCAGTAAGAGTTTGAGAAAAGAGTATAACAATTCGTTCCTGGGAATCTCTGGGCCACTCAGTGTTCTTAATGGTGTCACAAGCATTCTGTCACTTAACTTTTCACAACCCTCTGAAAAATATTCAGTTATTAGCTTCATTAATAAGGTAAATGAAAGGATAAAGAAACCAAGGCACAGGTGGACATGAACTGCCCAAATTCACACACTCAGACAGTGGTGGTGCTGGGATCTGACCTCCATGGTCTGGCTCTAGAGCCTGTGCTCGAGCCACACTGCCTCCCTGAGATGATGGAAAACACTCAGGAGCCTCAGTTTCCCTGGGGATGACTAAGCTACCTTTCCTGCAACCAGGTGGACTGAGAGGTCCAGAGAAAAGCTAAGTTTAGTCACAGAAAAACAAAGTTAGATTTCTTGTCTACTTGAATGCATGGCTTGAAACATTCTTACCATCTGTATCAACAGGAAATTGTTTTCAGGATGACAGGGTGACATTTTGAGGCGTTAATGGCTGTGCACCTTCCCACTTCCTTGATCAAACCTCCTCCAGCCCAGACAGCCCAGAGCTGTACCCCACGGCCCTCGGGGTACGGTCTTTACTCTGTCGGTGCAGGCAGATCGAAGCGTGACCACCAGGCTTTCAAATACATCACAGAGAATATCACAAACAGCTTGAAGAGAATGGCATTTTCTGTTGCAAGAGGATATGTCTTTTGAGCATTTAGAGCAGAGAATTTGCAATAAGTTTGGAGGAACACAGTGTGGTCAGTTTCCTCACGACAGAGAAGGGAGGCCTGGAGGGTGAGAAGGTGCAACAGTGGTGCAGGATCCGAGGAGAGAGATGGGGAAACAGACTCTGAGGAGAGGGCACTGCATCGCCCCTCCAAGGGTGAGCACAAACAGAAAGAGCAAGAGAGCACCTGCCAAATTTGGGGAGCGCAGGGTCGGAAAGGTGCTGAGGTCCACTTACTGTGTTGGAACTGGGGAAGGGCCACCTCCCGGATCGGCCCAGCTATCGTGTGGTGGGACTTGCACAGTTAAGATGGCAATGCGGGGAGAGAGAGGCCCAGAGACAGCGCCACTGCATTTTCTGCAGCCAGAGCTGGGTGGGGAGCAATCAAACTTTGCATTCCCGGTAAGGGTGTCGGAATTTAGTTGCAACTGAGAGACAGAGAGGGAGATTCAAGCACCAGTGTACAGGAAGGAAATGTGACAAAGGGACACTGCCCAGAAAGCAGTGTGGGCCTGACCTGGGCCAGGTGGGGACTCAGACAAGGGTCTGAAACAAGGATGACCACTTCTGGGGGGTGGACAGGACTCTTCACTTCCCCTGATGCCAGCTCTCCCAGATTCCTCGCTAGATTGGATCCCTCAGCCACCCCCACCACACACACACACATAAGAATGTGCTATGGACGCTCCGTCCCTGCAGTTAGATGCCTTCCCTAAGCCAAGGATACGGAAACCCTTCTTAAGCTGAAAAATGCTGCAATGCCTGAGTTTACTCTGAATAAACTAAGATTGTGTTTCCTGACATCAGATGTGCTTGGAAATTATATGCCATTTTTGTCCAGCCAACCAGCAACCTTTGTCAGTTGCCTGGAGTGAAACTGGAGACACCGCGTGGAAGAGCTCACCCAGGGTGGGGACTGGAAAGCCCAGTGCTAGGTGTCTGTGTAGCAGAAACAAGCAGGGAGAAACCAGACCTTTAATAATTACTGAACTGAACAAAACTGTAGCGATTGCCTTTGGAACAGCCAAAGTAGTCAAAATTGAACATATTCAGTGAAACTCATTAGAAGAGGATAAAAAATGCATGATGTAGAGGCAAGATCCCTCGTTACAGACTGCAGGAGAGATAATAGAAGGTCGGGAACCAAGGGCTCCTGGGTTCCAGAAAGGCCATCCCTGACCTTGTCCTGGGCTCCAAGGCAGGAAGGGAGACAAGCCCCCTGGAAAGGTGTGATGGGTAAAGAAGAGGCCTCAGGAAACAGGTTGAAATGGCAGTCACAGGAGATGGGAATGCTGGGACCAGCAGGTAGAACAAGGTCTTAGCACTGAGGTGTAAACTCAAATGTAATGAAAACGAGTTCACCATACTCAAGCTTCTTAAGCCGAGCTCTTGCTAAAGCGTAGTGGGAGATAACTGGGACAAGCATTGAGCTGAAATTTGCTTTTGTCATATTGGAGGAGGAAGGATGTGTTAAGACAATTAACAGTGAGACAGCATGGAAAGGAGCGTGTCCAAATACAGGGAACAAAGTGCGTCCAATCACTCTCAAGCACTTAGAAGCCAGCATTTCCATACAAACAATAGTTACACTAATTGCTACCCGCTGAAGGAGGCTCCATAATAGAGTCATTAAGTAATATTTATGTCTTGTTCACGATTTTCCCCCACCTAAGAATAATAACACTGAGTTCATTTGCATTATTTTATAATTTAGGTAATTTGCTAATCCAGGCAGGTTTCCCTCCTGGT
>NW_007727468.1:484903-485832 GCF_000696425.1 Galeopterus variegatus | reverse complement strand
GTAAGATCTGGATAGGAAGGTCTTTTCCCCTGCCAAGAAAGCTTTGGGGTTCAGAGGAGGCAAACTAGAGTGTTATGTAGGAAGCCAAGTTGGAAGCCCAGGTATCTTCACGAAGTAAGACAGCTAAGATTAGGTAAGGCTGCCACGTGGAGGATATGGATTCCCCAGTGCTAAACCAGGTACTGTGGACCAGCCCACAGAACCACAGATAATTCCATACCCCACCTATTGGGATCTATGCCTTGGTCCCTCTGGCTTAGAAGTGGGATAGGGATGTGTTGAGTGTGCTTGTGGAGAGGGACCTTGGTGAGCACAGCTGCTGGAAACCAGCGGGCAGGTGTGACAGGTGGAACTGGGATTGACAAGACCCTCTAGCTCTGCCACAGAGAAGGCGAACTTTCTGTTGCCTATTCTTATAAAGTGTTGGCAATGGACAGAAAAAGAACAGCCCTCTTGGTTTAGGTAGTGAATGTTTATTGAACATGCTTAGCATGGTGCTGGGTGCTGGAGAGAATATGAAACTAATGTAAGGCATTCCTTACATTCAAGGAGCTTGACGACAGTAATGCGTTCACCCTACACAGACTGAAACGGAAGTTTAAGACAGACTTGCGTTAAGTTGCAATGAGGGAGGTACAATCCATGACACGACTGAAACGCAAAGGAGGGAGGAATCAAGGGGGCTCATGGAGGAAGCAGCCCAAGCTGACCCTTGAGGGATGGGTTGAATTTAGGTAAGCACGGATGAAGATGGCAGGCAGGTCCAGATGGAAAAATGCACCACTGGTCACGAGCATTAAATGAGACACTTCACAGAGGTCACTTAGCAAGGCTTCTGGCACCAAGTAGGACCACAGCGAATGAGATGTAAGGCTACTGCCCTTGCTATTATTTTTTGTGACTTTTACTACTGTTACCATTTTTATTTT
>NW_007727468.1:476009-483304 GCF_000696425.1 Galeopterus variegatus | reverse complement strand
TATGTGTAAGATGAAACTCACCAAACTCTGATTCTTTCCTTTGTTCCAGGAGACAACTTGTTGCAGACAGTGGCACTACCAGCTGCAGTTACAGAATCTATTTCTCACTAATGTTTAATGAAAAGGATCAACACAGCAAGTGTGGTCCTTCCTGCCCTCCTCAGTGCAGTGTCTCTCACCGCGTCAGTCACTGCCCCTGGCGATGTGGGCTCCCCTCACCTCTGGTGTTCCCAGCAAAAACGTGCAGCTCTGACCCCTACTAGAAACAGACATTGCAAGCACTGCTATACGATTAATTTAAAGTGCTTTCACCTAAGGAAAAGGGGAAAGGAAAAAATCATCCACTCACAAATGCTACTCATGATTCACACATTTTCAGCTTCAGCAGCAACAGAAAAAAAACAAAACCCAAAAACCTGTATTCTTAAGAAACTACAATATAGGTTTCTGCATTCTATGAAAAACTCCTTGCTTTAGCTCATCAGGTTGTTTTCTTTTTATTTTTTTTTTACCCTATTTAGTAAAGAAAATAAATGATGCACATTCACAATACTGGCTCTAATACTTCCAATGAGTCTCTTAAGTCCTACCTGTCTCAATATTTAAAGCCCGTGTTGAGAGTGGAAGGCAGGAAACTTACCTTAAAGGAGTAGTAGAAGGAGCCCCATTCCTCTCCTTCCACCACTTCAGCGCAAGCCGCTGGGGAAGAATCCAGCATCTGCGTGGTCCCATTGGAAGTGGGGCTGCCCTCTGTGAGGTTGATGGACATGGCTCAAAGGGGCTTAGCCTGTGGTCCCTGCGCCCGCAGCCGAGCGGGGGAGTCCAGCTCGCCTCCTGAGCACTGGGCTGCAGCTGCAGCTCGGCACCTCCTCTGTCTCTCAGGCTTCTGGCTGGAGCCTGAGCAGAGGCACAGAGCCCTCCTGAGCCTACCTCACTGAAGAGCTCTGCCTGACAATAGGGAGATGTACGTGCAGCTCTCTCCTCGGCAGTTCTGGAATCCAGCAGCAAGCACGGCCCTCATCACCCCACAGTCCTACCCAGGGCAAGGGTTTCACCCCAAGAGCAGGTTGGAATCTCCCACAGCCATCCTGTGGCTCCCTGGATGGACCTCCCTGCCCAGTCATGCTTTTCCTAACTTCCACAATGGACCCCAGCTTCAACAATGCAGGAATTTAGACTAATCAGCAGGTCTATTAATTCAGGTCATGTTCACACTTGTGAAATCAAATCATAATTATGCATTTGTTTCAGCTGAGGTTGCTTTCTGACTTACAGTCCTCACCCAGCCATTGACTTAGTAGTGTGCACAGCACTTTAGTAAATGTAGGCAAATACATTTGTATTTCACACCCATGATTCTACCTAGGTTTTCACAAGGCAGTTCTCAGAAAAGCATGGTCTCTGTTGTCTGTAGCCACGAACCCTCATGGTCTGAGGCCTGGGGGTGCTGGGTGAAGACTCATATCACCTTCAGTGTACATGCCTTCATTTCCCCTGGGATTGATACTCAGGGCGAGGGTAGCAAGGAGGTAATGCTGGCATCGTTGGTGTAAATTTAGGGCTAGGTCTCACCGACCCCTCGAGCCTGTTGTACAGACTGGGTCACAAACCCTTCACACGCAGGTCTACCAGCAAGGCAATAGGAAAAGATCCTGGGAGCCACGGGTAAAAAATTAATAGGCTTTATTCAGAACTAGGAGCAGCCACTGTAGGGGCCTCCCGGAGTGTCCCGAAAAGCACCATGTATCAGAGAAGTTAGTCCTTTACTCTTAAGTCCGTAACCCAGGATACCTGGGTGCACATGCGCAATTACATTAGACAATAACCAAGGAACACCTGGGTGCACGTGCATATTCACATCAAATGCTCAGCAAGATTCTGAAAATCTGAGGGGCCCTGACCATTTTTCTTCAGTTACCCAACAGTTGGCATTACGGAGAGGGGTAGGCTAGAATAATAACAGCCATTTCTGTTTCACAAAACAAAACAAAACAAAACAAAAACCTTCACAAAGCATATGTACATATTCTTTCATTTTATTTACAAAGAGCAACTGTGTGAAGTAGGCAGGGAAGGCATCTTTATGTTGTCCTTTGACACTAGAAGAGATTAGCTCTGAGGGGTGAAATGACTTGCCCAAGACCCCACAACCAGTGGTAGACATGAGCTGATAGCCCACCTCTTCAGAAGTCGTAGACAGAGGTGCTACAGAGGTGTGATATGGACTGGTTTGCATCAATCTCAAATGCCTCCCAGGGCATGAGATTAGCATAAATAAGAGTAGTAGAACAGGTGTAAACAATAGGAACTAAGCTGAGCGTACCTCAACAGCATAATACCTGATGACTTACACTGAGAGCACTCTGCGAGCCCAATAGGCCCAGCTGCGGGTTCACGACACCTGGTGTAAGGGGCAGCAGCTTCAGTGACTAGTAAGAGACTGTGGCCTCATGAAGCCTACTGGGAAAGCTTTAGCATAACCCATCCATCCCCAAGAAGAGTACAGTGTGCTAGAGTGGAAGACATAAAGTCCGTAATGCAGGGACAACGAACACGAGGGGACTGTCCAGAGAACTGGATAAGCTGCAGGTTCTCAGGCAAAGGGTCAAAACAGGACAACAACCTGATAGGAAAACGACAGAATATTGGAACTGGCAAATAAACATGAAAAGATGCTCAACCATATTCGTAATTAAGGAAAAGCAGTTTAAAACACTAAGAACTTTTATCTCTTACCATAGTGAAAACTAGGGTAGGGCCCATAAGGTCTGACAAGATTGAGGAGAAACGGGCATGTCTTTACTTGTGGTGCGAGTTAGTTGACACCGTTGACTCTGAAGCGGAACTCAGCAGGGTCTAGTCAGTTGGAGTTACGTATCCTCTAATGCATCCTTCCGTTTCTGGATGCTGGCAGTTTTCCATCTTCATCTGGATTATTTATGTGTTCTCACTTTGGGAAAATTCATTGCACTACACACTTCAAATGTACGCACACTTCTGTACATATATTTTACTTCAACAAAATTTTTATAAAATGAAATCGGTGAGAAAGTTCTGGGAGAAGGCAGAAGCTGGTTAGTTCATACTGTGGTGGGAGTGGAGAGAGAGAATATGGAAGAGGCCAAGGACCGGGAAGAGGTAAAGATAGTGTACCCTTTGCTCTCCATGCATGGTCCAGGTAGACCATTGCTTGACCTGTGGCTACCCAAAAGAAACTCTCTTGTATTAGTATATGTGCAAGGAGACATGCAAAGAGATGCCTTTGCAGCATTGTTTAGAAACACATCAGAAGCAACCTAATTATTCATGGTGACAAAATCAATGAGACAGTCCAGACTGGAAACTACCGACATGCCCATCAACTGGGTGAATAAATTTCCATGTAGTCACACAATGAAATACTATACAACAATGAGAATGAATGATCTGCAGCAAAAAAAATAATATTAAAAAATAACATAATGTTAAGCAAATTAATACATATTTGTTTTTATTTATATAAAGTCTGTGTGTATGTGTATCCACACAACAGAATAATATACAACAGTTAAAAGGAATGGTTGCAGACAGGTTGACAAACTAACATAGGGTAATGATTGATTTGTGTCAACATGACTGGCCATGGGATACTCTGGGTATGTCAGTGAGGGGTTTTTTTTAGGTGACAGTAACATTTGAGTCGGTAAACTGAGTAAAACAGATTGCTCTCCCTAATGTTGGGGGCCCCCATCCACTCAGCTGAATCTGAGGGTTTTTTTTTTAGGTGACAGTAACATTTGAGTTGGTAAACTGAGTAAAACAGATTGCTCTCCCTAATGTTGGGGGCCCCCATCCACTCAGCTGAAGGCCTGAATAGAACAGAAAAGCCAATCCTCCCGTGGAAAAGAGGAAGCTCCTCCTGCCTGACTGCTTTGAGCGGGGACATCGGTCTTTTCCAGCTTTGGATTGGAACTGAAACATCAGCTCATCTTGGGTCTCAAGCCTTTTATTGGTTTTCATACTGGAACTTACACCATCCATTCTCCTGGTTCTCGGGCCTTAAGACTCAAACTGGAACGACACGTCAGCTCTCCTGGGTCTCCAGCTTGCTGTCTCTATGATTGTGTGAGTGATTATTATATTCCTTATACTAGACCTCTTCATATGTATTTACAGATCTCCTGTTGGTTCTGTTTCTTTGGAGAACCCTGACTAGTACACACGGCTTCTAGCTCCTCACCTGAACTCATCTCTAGACATTCCACAAATGTAAGAGGGGCAACGATGAAGTACGGGGCTTAAAGTAAAACCGTGAGACATCTGCTAGAATGACTTAAATAACAGTGGAAAACATCACGTGTTGGTGAGGATGCAAAGGAGGAAGAACGATCATGCACTGCTGTAGGTGTGTAAATTGGAATATGCACTGTGGAAAACTGCTTGGCTGTATTCTCTAATGCTGAACGCACGCATGTGCTGTGAGCCAGCAGATTCACTGCTAGGAAAATACCCGGCACTAATGAATACATATGTTAACTGAAAAATGTGGCAAGAGTATAGCAGCTCTGTTTGTAATTGCACCTAATGGGAAACTGCATAAGTGCCCATCAACAGGAAGGTGGAAAAATAAATTGTGGTCCATGCATACAATAGAAAACATACACTAATGCAAACGAATGATGCTGGGGTGCTAGTAATATTTTGTTCCTTGGTTGGGTTGAGAGTTCCAGCTATATATATATACACATATAATTTCTGTACTTTTCTGTGTGTATGTTATATAAGCATATAAAACAAAAGCTGTGAGAAAATCCTGGAGATGTGTCAGAGGCTGGTTGGGTCACAGTTTGATGTGTGGGAGGTGGGAGGAGGAAATGGCAAAGGCCAGGTTTCCATGGGCAGGGGATAGGCTGAGAGAGCTTTCTCGTTATGCTCTTTTTCTGCACACACTGCCCAGGTGGATCATTGCTTGGCCCATAGTTACAACAGAGCGGAACAGTAACAGCAGCAACCCTGGAGCCTGGCATGGGGGTCGGGTCGGGGAGTGCATCATGACATGTGCAGATGGGCAGCCTGGTTTCTGAGTGTTTCTTCTTGTCCATTTATTCAGCTGAAATCAAGGTGTTGACTAGGACTGGGGTCTCATCACAAGCTCAGCTGAGGAAGTACCTACTTCCAGATTCCCTCATGCTGTTGGTAGAACTCATTTCCTTTTGGTTGCAGGACTCACGGTGGCTTCTTTCTTCCAAGCCAGCAAAGGGGAGTGAGACTCTAGCAAGATGAGTATAACATCCTTATGTAATCACATACGTGTAACTGCATATATTCCAACTGGAAATACTGATTATTAAAATATTAGAGAAAGAATGAGAGAATGTTTTGAATGACAGAAAAAAAAGAATCGATGGGCTAAAGAGCAGGTGAAAAATTCTCAGAAGACTTGGAAAGTGATGAAATTATGAAAAGAATGAAAGAAATATAATTAAGGAACATATATAATAGAAATGGATGTGTATCTGTATAATGAGTCCATTGGGAGGGTTAAATTTATAAAAGAATTTCATTTACAATTTTCAGAAATTCCTAAAATCTAGAAATTTAAAAATTCTTAGAAAGATACTTACCTGAAGACATGAACTACCTCTATAAATCATTGCTGAGATAAATGAATGAAGATATCAGAAAACTGAGAGGTATACATACAAGTGCAGGGCCTGGAGGACTCAGTACGGTTAGGATGTCAGTTCTCCCCAAATTTATCTGTAGATTTGGTAAGATTCCAGTCCTGATCAAAGCAAGATTTTCAGTAGAAATTGACAAGCTTATATCAAAATTTATATGAAAATGCAACAAACCTAGACTGTCCAAAGCACTCTTGAAAACAAGGAACATTGAAAAGCTTAAACTATCGGACTTCAAGATTTTCTGCAATGCCACACAATTCAAGACAGTGTGGACTGATGGATAGGTCAATGGAACAAACTATATTACACATGCAGAGGTAGACACCCACTGATACGGGTATACGATTTTTTCACAGAGGTACCAAAACCATCAAACGGGGAATGAAAAATCTTTTAAATAAATGGTGCCAAGCAACTGGATATCCACATAGGAAAGAAAATGGACCTCAACCTTTATCTCACACCATGCATGAAAATTAATTTGAAGTAGATCATAGGCCCCAAACTATAAGCCTTTAGAAGAAAGCATAGAAGAATATTTTCATATTTGGGGGTCAAATATTTTTTAATCAGGATACAGAGAGCAATAATCATAAAAGAAAAAATGATAAACTAGACTTTATTAAAAATAAAATGTTAGGCTGATTAAAAGATGTTTTGAAAATGTCTTATTTTGAAAAAGAAAACATGTTAAAATGTATAGGCAAGATTGGGAGAGCATATTTGCAAAACCTATCTGACAAAGGACCGGTATCAAAGATATATCAATAACAGTAATAAAAAGACAAAAAATAACAGTACAGAGAAAATGTATGTAGACACCTCACAAAGGACTCTATGAACGGTGCAACCATTGTGAAGAAAGTTCTAGCAGTTTACTAAAACTCGAATCGTACACTTACCCTATGACCCAACACAGATGCTCCTCAACTTATGAAGGGGTTACGTCTCCATAAACCCATCATAAGTTGAAAATATCTTAAGTCAAAAATGCATTTAGTGCACCTAACCTACTGACCATCATAGCCTCGCCTACTTAAACATGCTCGGAACACTTACATTGGCCTGCAGTTGGACAAAATAATCTAACACAAAGCCTATTTTATAATAAAGTTGTTGAATATCTTATGTAATTTTTTGAGTACCGTACTGAATTACAGTTTTTACTGAATGTGTATGGCATTTGCACCGTTGTAAAGTAGAAAACTTGTAAGTCGAACCATGATAAGTCAGGGGCCACCTGTTCTTTCACCCAAGGTTTGTCCTGCTCACAGAAATACTTGTATAAGAATGTTATTCATAACAGCCCCAAACTGGAAAGATTCTAGGTGTTCATCGATAGGAGAATGGATACATCAACCAGCATATATCCACACAACGGAATACTTCTCAGCAATAAAGACAAAGAAAACAATAATACATGCCGCAACACAGGTTAATTTCAAAATTGTTACACTGAATGAAAAAAAAAAAAAACCTAAAAGATTGCCTATAGATGCAATTGCTGTTCTCAAAATTCCACCATAGATTAGCAGGTTAATTTCAAAATTGTTACACTGAATGAAAAAAACAAAAAAACCTAAAAGATTGCCTATAGATGCAATTGCTGTTCTCAAAATTCCACCATAGATT
>NW_007727468.1:470881-475824 GCF_000696425.1 Galeopterus variegatus | reverse complement strand
ATCCACACAACGGAATACTTCTCAGCAATAAAGACAAAGAAAACAATAATACATGCCGCAACACAGGTTAATTTCAAAATTGTTACACTGAATGAAAAAAAAAAAAAACCTAAAAGATTGCCTATAGATGCAATTGCTGTTCTCAAAATTCCACCATAGATTAGTTTTGCTTATTCTAGGGCTTAAGGTAAATAAAATCTTATAAGATGCATTTTTTTTTACCATAAACAGCTGGATGTAGAGATTGCTGGAAGGTTCATGGCGAACTTTCTGAGGTGATGATAATGTTCTATACATCATAGGAGTTTGGAATACACAGGTACATGCATCTGTCAAAATTCATTGAAGGGTGTAATTAAGATTTCTGTACTTTATTGTACATAATTTTTACCTAAAGAGACAAAATTAAAAATATATTAAAATATAAACAAATATTAGTGCACACTTACTAATGATATGCATGTTGAAGTATTTTGGAGAAAGTGTACTGATGTTTGTGACTTACTCTGAAATGCATACAAAAACCCTAAAATGATTGATGGATACATGAATAGGGTGATAGTTCTATGACAAAACGAAATAAAGCAAAACTTAATGAGAGAATCCAAGAGGTGTTTATATGAGTTTTCACTGTAGGATTCTTTTCTATACGATTGGAAATTTTCACAGTAAAATACTAGAAAAAAATATTTAAGGGGAAAATATTTGAAAAAATAATTGTTGAAATTCTTTCAGGGTGGAAGAAAGATGCAAGACCTTAAATTTAAAGTTTGAAAAAGGAGATGAAAAGGAAAATCTAGACAAATAGTAATAAAATTTAAGAACATCAATGACAAGGAGAAAATTCCAAAAATTTCAAAAGAAAAAGCAGAATCTTCACAAAGAAATAAGCATCATATGGTGTCTGAGTTTTCAATAACAATACTGGATTCAAGAAGATAATTGAGTAATGCTTTTGAAGATTTTTTTAAAAATACCTTCAAATGAACAATCTTATATCCAGAAAAGCTAAAATTTATGTGTCAGTATCAAATAATGATTTTTTTCTGACATTCATGACTCCAAAATGAAACAGTTTTGGAGGGGCAGTACTCAAGATTGTCAGATAATCTTGACAAAAATACTAAATGATTTTTAGAAAGAAAAAAACTGTACGTATGGTTTAGGAAATTTATTGGCACCATTCTATACAGCAACTATATTTTATATATGATGATAATATGACTTTCTAAAAAATATGAATTATGAAAATATGAATTTCTAAAAAACTCATGTTTTCATTTTCATTTGCTTTATAGGTCAAGTTTCTTCAATCAGACAATGACTGAGAGCACTGCTTAGTTTTATATGAATGTCTCAGACAGAAAGGCCAAATAACAGACTGCCACATTTGCAAAGTTCAATAGCCAACACTTGGAAACCCCCCTCCTAGAAGTACACTTGTAGGGGTTACAACACCAAAATACGGGGGGTAGCAGATTTTAAATTTGTATCCTGCTTCAGAATCTTCTCTGGATATTGCAGTTGGAGGAACAGAATGGTGCAGAATCTCAGCTGGCTGCACATGTGTTGGGATTTCCTCTCCTGGACCTCGGGTATCTCCAGTGATACTCAAGGCGTGGCCCAAGGTCTGGGAGCCTCTATTCCCTTTTAACACCTGGGAACTTGCTAGCAGGGGCTCAGGAACCTGTGTTTTAACAAACCCTCCAGATGAGTCTGATTCCTGCTAGAGCTTGAGAAGCACCATCCCAGAGAGACACGTTGACGTTCATGGAGTCATCAGGAAGATGAGTGACACTGGGTGGGGTCGCCTGTGTGGGGGTAGTAAGGGATTAGATGCATCAATCCACTGGCCTTTAAGCATAAGATGAATGTGATTATCTTTGACATTTTTCCAAAATCAGTTCTGTGGTTCTCGCCCTTTCCTCTAATATGATTCATATGCTTGGAACATTTACTCCCATGTATTACTGAGGTTCTGATGAATCCCCCCAACTCTGTAGGGAAGTAAGCTATGGTATGATATTATGATAGCTAATTATTGTGACCGCCGTTGATTTCCTGCAGGGGTGGTGGCCCTCTGTAGCTCTGGGGATAGGCTCCTAGTCCTGGACAATTCCTCACCATTAGTTCAGCATCACCTTTTGCTCTTTCACTCAACACCTACTTACCACTCAGGTCTCATGGCAAGGAAGGGCTTCTCTACGTCCACCAAGAACCCATTGCTTTGTGTCCCCACAGTGGCCTTTACTTTGTCTGTCATAGTGCTTGTCTCAATTCCATAGTTAAATATTTCTGCTCTCGGGCTGACCCCGTGGCTCACGCGGGAGAGTGTGGCGCTGGGAGTGCAGTGGCACTGGGAGCTGCGAGGCCACAGGTTCAGATCCTGTATAGGGGTGGCCGATGCGCTCACTGGCTGAGTGCGGTGCAGATGACACCAAGCCAAGGGTTACGATCCCCTTACCGGTCACAAAAATAAATAAATTTAAAAAAAATAAAAAATAAAAATATTTCTGCTCTCTGACAGACAATAGGCTCTGCGAGGGCAGGGGCCCCAGCTCTTGTGCTGACTGCTGTGTTGTTGGTGTCTAGACAGTGATGGCACACCTGCGTAGGTGTTAAGTAGACGTGTGTTGAATGAATGAACCTACCAGAGTGCGAGCACACAAGTGCAGTACCGTCACAACTTTTCTAATTTAACAAGAAAAGGTAAAACATTTGAAAATGTCAGGACTTTCGCCTTATTAATTGGGTATTAACTGGTAACAACTATAAACCTCAGCATGTTGCGATGGTGCAGTTGAGAATCTTTGCTCTTAAGAGCTCGTAGTGCTGGGGGCCTGGTGCAAGGACCTGACAGCTGCCCTCACGGTGGTTCTGCTCTGGTTTGGGAGCTCTGGTCTCTGCCAACTTATATCACAAGAGACAGCTCAGCAGTCCCCACACTGCCACCTCCCTAACACAAGCCTCAGTAAATGCTTTACTAACAGATTGCAATAAAGTGAGCCTCACACCTCTGTCTTACCTGTAGCCACCAGGAACCCTCTCGAAGCCCACTGCTTTACATGTTTCCTGCTCACCAGGGTAAGCGTTCTCAACCCTTGCTACACATTGAAATAACCTGGGTGCCTGAAAAAGTGGTAATGTTTGGGTGCCACCCCTAAAAGTTCTGAAGAGAGAGTTCTGAGCCCAACGTCATTCACATGCTCTGTTTTCTCAAGATCCCGTTTCAGCCACTGGATACCCACAGTCTCAGCTGCAGAGAGAGGGAGGAAACTTTTCCACTTTTTCTTTGGACCATCAGCAATAGGAACTCGCAGTCAACCTCTGTCTTGGAGACTGTCAGACACCTAATATGGATCGCATTACTGGGACTAAGTATTGACTTGTTTAGAAAATGTCCAACTTGAACCTGAAAGAAGAATGTCCAGGTGGGGATGGGAGTAGTGGTCATGAAACTCCACCTGCATACTTTAGATTTTCTCTGCTCTTTGGGTGGCTTAGTCCTTCGTTCTGAGTGCATGACCTCTGCAACGGGAATCTCTCAGTTTAATACTTGTCCCTGAGAATGCAACGGATCCCAGACAGGCGTGTCTTAAGAAGACTTAACCAAGCCTTGGAGATATCAGAAGAGAAATTTGCACAGACTGCTATGAAACTGCTTATGAGGGATGGTTTACTCTTCACGCTTCTGAGTCCCATTCAAGCCATGGGGAGTTGAAAAGAGGTGTTGTCTGGAGGGTTTCACCCTTTTTTGGTCTACCTTTGTCCCCAGTACACGTCCAGTTCTGCCCTGCTCAGACGCCCACCTCTTCCTGATGTGTTGGTCAAGCATTTGGTTTGGAGGGTGGCATCTCATGTGGCTCGGGGGCAGGCAGTGAAACAACCACCTCCCTCACTGCCTGGGTCACTCTGCAGTCTCTGGTAGCTACTGAGGCACCTGCGATGTCCTTCCTGTAGATGGGATGGGGAATCTGAAAGCCTCAGCTGAAACAAATGTCTGCTGTGGCCAAAGTCAGGGACCCTGTGGAGTCAGGCTGGCTCTGCTTCCAGCTGGCTTCTGGGTTGGACGTGTGGAGTTTCCCACAATCCCAGCGCATAGACAATTACACCTAACAGATAATTGATGGGGACGTGCTGGCCATTGCTGACTGTGGACCATTACCAGACATCAGTGGAAGCTGGGAGTTGACTTGGCTTCCACAAGGTCGCTGCCATTGATTCACAAATGACCTGCCCTGCTGTGACCGTTTTCCTCCACATAGTAACTAGGGTCCAGCTCTTCAGGCTTGACAGGGAAATGACCTTGGGCTACCAGTAATGGGGTTTTACAAGTGCTGAGGGAAAGAAATACATAAATTCATATTTAAAATATTATCTTGACCTATTTTGATTATTGTAAAGGAGTAGGATTTTGTCAGTTTCGTTTCAAGGCTTTTCTTTTGGGACCTCTCCCAGCCCCTTCCTTTTCTAGATGAAGGTTCCCTTTCCCAGGTACTGGTTCCCTTCTTCATTTTCACTAGGAAACCTTTGCTCAAAATCAGTCTCATATTAGCCATGGACTCCTTGAGTTACTCGGTAGGAGCATTTAGTTCTTAAGTCTTACCCTTCCTGGGGTGAAAAGCTTTGCCCCTGGCACAGGCATTTCAGCTTTAAGGGAAGAGGTTTGGAAGAGAGATGCTCAAGATTCCATGTATTCCCCCTGGCTTTCTGCTTCCTACGTTCATCACGAGAGCCCTGGCTACAGTACTTATGTCCTTGAACAAATACACTGTTTTCCTGTAATGCTAACAGGAAAGAGTTCATGAACTTTGGAATCAAAATTATAGGCAAAATATTTAAGCTTGTTTCTGTGTATTCTTAGTGGTTATTGGGGTCCATTTCCGTAGGGATCACCACTCTGCCTCATCGGAGGCAAAGTCTAAAGGTTTCTCTTTAGTCCC
>NW_007727468.1:467771-469253 GCF_000696425.1 Galeopterus variegatus | reverse complement strand
GCACCCTTTATCTGAGTAAGACGTATCACAGCTGCTGCATTTGGACGTGTACTCTCTAAGTGCCTCTTCTAGAACGATCTAAAAGTGGATTGGTTGGAGGAGTTTTAATTACAGAAGTAGGAGCAGGAAGTGATATAGGGGAGAAAAAAAAGTGAATTCCATCCGAACACTGTGCAGGGTGCTTGACAGACGTCACAAAATTTAATTCCCGGAATTAAATCCTTTGACGTGAGTGCATGTTTTCCCATCTTAGAGGTGCAAAGAGCTCTTGGAGAAGGTGAGCATTTCAAGAGCAGAAACAGAATAAGGGATGATGGTCAACTCTCCACACTGGTTAGCTTTTCGTGGCAACTGTTTTTGGCCTGGCATTCTGATGTGATGGTGAGAGCTCTGAATCATTAGTCTCAAATAACAGAGAGGAAATTGCTTTGAAGGCAGAGAGACATCCTCGGGATTCTGGAGAAAAGATAAATGTGGTGTTACATCTGGTAATTGCTTGCTCTAATAGGTACGAGAGGTTACACGTGCTACAGTGATTAAGAGAGATATTCCTTGAAGAAATAGAACGCAATGTTCCACGTTAAAGAGGATACTGGAAGAAATATGATTTCACGGTCCATGCTTTTAGGGCTGTATTTTTCTAATTATAGCAGGAAAATGTGCCTACTCTAAATAAATACCTGAGCAGCTAAGACACGAGTTCCAGCAACTGCTAATATATTCCTGTGCCCAAGTGAGAAGGTACTATCTGCTCTGCATTCTGCTTTTTTTTAAAATTTTTTAATTTTTTTTATTTTTATTTTGTCAATGTACAATGTAGTTAGTTATTGTGTCCCATCACCAAAACCTCCCTCNTTTTTTTGACACCTCCAAAGTGTTTAAAATGAATGTTGCATTGCATTGAAAAATGTTATTGCCTAAAAATTTAACCATAAAAAAATGTATAAGAAGTTGATATATGAGGACTACGTTGTGTCAGATGGTCCCTGACATGGGCAGATGCATGGGTTGGTTGGAGAGAATGGACACAAATGCCCCAGGTTAAATAACAAAAGGAGGTAAAATAACACAAACGCGGTATGTGATAAAGGCAGAGTGTGATTAACCTCCCAGTAAGGAGAACCAACGTTACAAGTTCAGAGGAAACAGATATTATAGTTTTGAGCTTTAAATTCAGGATTTGGTGTTTTTAGTTAGTTTGGGTGAAGGACACAACTTTTCTTTTCCCACCTGTGTGGAAAATGGTGCATGTGGATTGTAGAACATAGGAAATTAACTTTCTCCAGCAGGATTTTGACCCTCTAATACCAGCAAGTTTCGCAGCCTGCAGAGACTAAATTTCTCAGCGTTAAGGTGTAAATAGACATCCCACTCCCTACGACTTTTCTCTCAAAGGAATGAACTGAAGTAGCCATGATGGGGCACCCTTTATCTGAGTAAGACGTATCACAGCTGCTGCATTTGGACGTGTACTCTCTAAGT
>NW_007727468.1:461403-466558 GCF_000696425.1 Galeopterus variegatus | reverse complement strand
CTCCATTTTCTCGTTGAAAGAGCTTCAAAAAAAAAAAAGTTGAGGTTGTTAAATCTTCCTCCCCCCCCCGTTTTTTTTTTTGTTGTTGTTGTTGTTGATGTTGTTGTTCTGCTTTTTAATTTCATATTTGTAGCTTTTTATATTAGGATATATAATGGTTATTGTTGAGTCTCTCTGTTATGCTAATATATGATGTCATGGTTTATTCAATCATCCCCCTAGTAATTAGGATCCAAGTTATTTCTGATGTTTCAGGAACTGAGCACTGAACAAACGTCTTTAAGCACTTGTCTGATTTCCTCAAAACATTTTCTTGAGGTACAGTTGCTGCCATTCCTCCATCTGTTCCCCCTCCTCCCGTCTTAACTTTGCTGCTTTTTAAAAAAAAATCTGAACCCTTGGATTAAATGCTTAACCTTTAATTTCATGCTTTCATGTTTTTAGTTAAAGTGTGGAGGGCAATGAATTTTCCTCTCAGTGTGCTGTTAGCTGTGTCCTGGAGATCCTCATATGTGGTGTTCTTACTTTCATTATTCCCTGTAACACATGTAATGTGTATTTGGTTTCTTCTTAGACCAAAGAATCACTTGTGAGTGCCTTCCAAATGCTTATATTTTTGTTCACTTCAATTCAATTTCAAACATTTATTTATTTGAGTTATATTTCAAAGACAAGATCTTTATTTTAAAATATTTGTAAATTTACACACACATGCAAACTTTCATCAGCGTACTGTTTAGGGTGACTTTAGTAATTCCACTGCAGTCTCAGAACTTCACTTTCTTACCTATTAGTTTTCTTCTATTTAATTTTAGTTAAAATTAATTATTTTTAATTATTATTTAATTTAATTTAATTTAGTTAGTTTTTGTCTATTTAATCTGTGTCAAAGGCACAGAGAAGTTTGTTTGTATTTTCCTTTAGTATTGAGGCCCTATTAGTTTCTCTTTGCATTTCCTACAGGTTTACTCTGTACATTGTGATGCTGTGTTATTGTCATAGAAAGATTTATGACACTTGTTCATGTTGGATTATGTCAGTCAGCAAATAAAAGTGTTCCTGTCACATTTAATTTTTTTCAAACTGGATTTTGATTTGTTTTATATTAATACTACACTGAGCCAGTTAAGAATTGCTTTCGGGTGCAAGTAACAGAAATGTGAGAAAAGGTAGTTCAAGCAGGATAGTTCCCCCTCCCCACCTCGGGTAACATAGAGTCAAGGTGTTGCCGCAGGCCAGGCTCTGTGAAGCAGCTCCAGGATGTCATCCGTGGCCCAGGATCCTTGTATCCTCTTGCTCTGGCATCCTTATGAAGTGCTTCCATCTTTAAGGCCACCATATGATTGTGAGATGGACACTCCAGCTCCGTCATGTTTGTATTCCAGGTGATGGAAGGAGGAAGCGGGAAAGGCAAAGGGGAGTTCAGCTCTTTCTAAAGGAGACTTCCTGGAAGCCACCCCCAGTAGCTTCTACCTACATTTCACTGGCCAGGACTTAGTCACATGGCCTGTCCTACTTGCAAGCGAGGCTGGGAATATTGTCATGCTCCATAAAACCAGGATTCTTTTATTTTTTAAACATAATTGATTATACATATTTGTGGGGTACAAAGTTGACTATCAGTATTTGTGTACAATACGTGATGATCAAATCAGGATAGTTGGTCTATTCATCATTACGAAGCATATTTATACTGTGCGTCCGTTAGCCAGTCTCTCCCTAACTCCCCTCCCCCTCCCACTTTCTCTCCTCTAACCACCACAGTTAATTTCTCTCCTTCTGAAAGTTCAATGTATTTTTGTGTTTATTTCTCTTTCCCTCTCTCTCTATTTTTTCTCTCTCCCTCCCTCCTTTCTTATTTTCTTTCTTTCCTTCCTTCCTTCCTTTCTCCCACTTATGAGTGAGAACATGCAGTATTTTTCTTCCTGTGCCTGGCTGGCTTCACTTAACATAATTTCCTCCAAGTTCATCCATGTTGCTGTGGATGGCAGAATTTTATTCTTTGTTATGGCTGAGTAGTATTCCACTGTGTATATATACTACATGTTCTTTATCTAGTCATCTGCTGATGGACAGATGGACATTTAGGTTGGTTCCATATCTTAGCTAACGTAAACAAACTTGTGATAAACGGGGAGTGCAGGTACCCCTTTGACATGGTTATTTCCATTCCTTTGTGTATATACCCAGTAGTTTGATTGCTGGATCATGTGGTAGACCTATCTGTAGTTATTTGAGAAAGCTCCATACCATTTTTCATAAAGGCTGTGCTAATTTACTGTCCCACCAACAGTGTAGAAGTGTTCTGCTTTCTCTGCATCCTCACCAGCATTTCTTGTAATCTGTGTTTTTGATAATAGCCAGTCTAGCTGGGGTGAGATGATATCTCAGTGTGCTTTTGATTTGTGTTTCCCTGATGATTCATGACACTGAACATTTTTTCACATACCTATTGGCCATTTGTATGTCTTCCTTTGATAAATATCTATTTGGCTCCTTTGTCCATTTTTTAATTAGATTAATTTTTTTTATACTGTTAAATTGTTTGAGTTCCTTGTATATTCTAGATATTAATCTCTTCTCAGATGCATAGTTTATAAAATATTTTCCCCTGCTCTGTAGGTTGTCTTTTCACTCTGTTGATTATTTCCTTTGCTGTGCAGAAGCATTTTGGTGTGATATAATCCTCTTTGTTTATATTTTTCTTTTGTTTTCTGTGCTTTTGGGATATTATTCATGAATTCTATGCCCAGTCCTATNTGATGATTCATGACACTGAACATTTTTTCACATACCTATTGGCCATTTGTATGTCTTCCTTCGATAAATGTCTATTTGGCTCCTTTGTCCATTTTTTAATTGGATTAATTTTTTTTGTAGTGTTGAGTTCCTTGCATATTCTAGATATTAATCTCTTCTCAGATGCATAGTTTACAAAATATTTTCTTCTTTGCTCTGTAGGTTGTCTTTTCACTCTGTTGATTATTTCCTTTGCTGTGCAGAAGCTTTTTAGTGTGATATAATCCTATATGTTTATATTTTTCTTTTGTTTTCTGTGCTTTTGGGATCTTATTCATGAAGTCTATGCCCAGTCCTACATCCTGTAGTGTTTCACATATGTTTTCTTATAGAAGTTTTATAGTTTCAGGTCTTATAGTTAAGTCTTTAATCCATTTTGAGTTGATTTTGGTATACAGTGAGATGTATGGGTCCAGTTTTATTCTTCTACACATGGATATCCAGTTTTCCCAGCACCGTTTAGTGAAGAGGCTGTCCTTTCCCCAATGTATGTTCTTGGTACCTTTGTCAAAGATCGGTTAACTGTAAGCACATGGATTGATTTCTGGGTTCTCTCTTTTGTTCCATTGGTCCAAGTGTCTGTTTTTATGACAGTACCCTGTTGTTTGGGTTGCTACAGCTTTGTAGTATAATTTGAAGTCAGGTAGTGTAATGCCTCCCACTTTATTATTTTTGCTCAGGATTGCTTTGGCTATCGGGATTCTTTAAGTCAGTCAGACAAACATTGGGTTGGTAGATAGCAGTCTCTGGCATGAATGCCTTTTTTGTTTGTTTTCATTAATTTCCCTTGCATATCTTTCCTTATCTTTTTATTCTTTTTATTTATTAATTGTTGGCTTTAGGTATGTCTTATAAATAGATTTTACTTCTTTTTTTAATACAAAAGTATCTTTCTTTTAAAGAGAAAGTGGCTTGACCATTTATATTTGTCATTAAACATCTTGTGTTTGGTCTCTATATATGTTTCATGATTCTTACCATTGTTTCCTGATCTTTACTATTATTTGGAATATTTTCTTTAGTTTTTGTATTGTCTTTACATTTTTCTTTATGTTATATTTTTAAGGTTTTATTTAAATCTATTTTCTTTTGCAACGTGAAACATAGAAGTTTTTGTTCTACTAATGTATATTTTTGTATCCTTAAGTAATTTCACTAAATCTCAGTTTGTTAATTTGTCAATTATGGAAATAAGACATTATTTATTGGGTTCCCCTTGTGAAAAATGGGAAAAGCAGCTGATGTGTGTTTCTTCCCATTCTGTTCCACCCACTTCTCAAATTTTTTAGCTGATGGGCACTGGAATTTTTGATGCAGTGTAGAAGTTAAATATGGTACATATACTTTTCCAAGAAATAAAACATGTACACTTTGTCTAAACACAGTATTTACCAGATCACTTCATAATCATGTGATTTAAAAAGAGATTCACTTCCCACTGCCAGTACTTCTGTATCTTACTTTTATATTTGTAAATTCTGAATTCTGATATTTTTCTAAATTAGTGGCAACAAACAGTTGCTTGACTTCTTGCTCCCTAACTCCTCGTATATTTGGGAACTTCTTCNGGCAACAAACAGTTGCTTGACTTCTTGCTCCCTAACTCCTCGTATATTTGGGAACTTCTTCCCATTGCTTTCTTACATTAATTATAATTATTAATTAATTTTGTAGAAATTGTTTTCTGGCATTTAATGTGGTGGAGAAGATATCCAGCAGAGTAAAATAAAATATTTAATAAAGTATTTTTATTTACTAAAAATTTATTTATCCTAGAGGACTAGGATAAATTAACAACTCTACATGCATTCAGCAAGTCACTTAAAATGGAATAGTATATAAGGGTACTTCAAAATGTTCATGGAAAGATTCATCCTTAAAGTGCAGGATTTCCTGGTATAAACACATTTTCACTAATTTTTTCTCTATATGATGAATTTCTGAAGATTTATTGTAATTAAATCATTAATAATAATGCTATCTTTAATATTTCTATTATGTTGATTCTCTCCTGCACCCCCCAGAACACTAATTATCCTTACTTTGTTCCTCATTTTATGTCATCCATTTCTACCTCTTATTTATTTTTTGATCACTTTAATCTCTTTCTCCTTTGCCTCTGCATTGTCTGTGATGTCTTCAATCCGTTCTGATCATCACTAAACTAGTTTTGGGTCTTTATTCTCTTTTTTAATCTTTCTAATACCATTTACAATTATGCAACAGCACCATTAATTCCTTGAATCATTTCTTTAGCACTACCACCCGTCTTTAAATCTAGGTCTATCTTCTTACACTAGCATCTTGTCTTTTATCTCTAATTAGATCTCAGTTTCTATACCTATAAAAGGGAATA
>NW_007727468.1:458201-460785 GCF_000696425.1 Galeopterus variegatus | reverse complement strand
ACTAGCATCTTGTCTTTTATCTCTAATTAGATCTCAGTTTCTATACCTATAAAAGGGAATATAATACCTAACATAGAGGACTGTTTATAGGATAAAATGATATAAAGCACTTAGAACAGTGCTTAGCATATGGTAAATTCTCAATATATTTTAGCTAATATTATTATTATAGAGTTTACGTATTACCTAAAAAAAAAAAAAATTCCTGTAGCTTAAAATTTTCTCCTATTCCTTGGAGTAATACTCTAAACAGATTTATTGTTGTATAATTAAAATACCATAAAATTCACCTATTAAAAGTATACAATTTAATTGACTTCTAGTAAATTTACAGAGTTGCGCGATCATCACCATAATCCAATTTTAGATAAGTTTTATCATCCAAATATTATCTCTCATGCCCATTTGCAGACCACTCCAGTCCCAGTCAACTTTCTTTCTCTCTCTATAAATTTGTCTTTTCTGGACATTTTATATAAATGAAATCATGAAATATGTGGATTTCTGCATTGAACTTCTTTTACACAGCGCATGTTTTTGAGGTTCACTCACAGTGTCATCTGTATAAGACTTTGCTCCTTTTTACTGTAGAAAACTGTTCTGTTGTGTGGATGTGTCACCTTTTGTTCATCCCTTCGCTAGCTGATGGACATTTGGATTGTTTCTACCTTGGGGATATTACAAATAATAAACATTTACATACAAGTCTGTGTGTGGAAATGTTTTGTTTTTATCTCTCTTAGACATATTACTAGGAGTAGAATTTTTGAGATATCTGGTAATTTAATTTTTTTAAGAAATTGCCGAACTTTTCGAAAGTGGTTGTTCCATTTTACATTCCCATCAGCAATGTAGGATTTTTTTAAGAAATTGCCGAACTTTTCTTTTTTTTTTTTTTTTTTTTTTTTTTTTTTTTTTTTTTTTTTTTTTTTTTTTTTGAACTTTTCGAAAGTGGTTGTTCCATTTTACATTCCCATCAGCAATGTAGGAGGGTTCCAGCCTCTTCACAGCCTTAACATCACTTTTACTGTCTGTTTTTGATTACAGCTATGTTAGTGGGAAGTGTTATCTCAAGTGGTTTTGATTTGCATTTCCTATTGGCTAATTATTCAATTTTTTTGGCCCACATAAAAAACTGGGTTATTTGTCTTTTTTATTGAGTTGTAAGATTTCTTTATAAAATCTAAATTCCATAGACGTCATCATTTATCTCTATTCAGGCTAGAAAGGGATCAGATCTATGTGGCCTTGCTATTCCCATATCTTGGTGTGGTGGTTGTTTTCCTTCTGAAAAGAACAGATTTATATTAATAGTATCATATAGACTGAGGACAGTAAGAAGGAAGCATAAATATGAACAATCAGATTTCTGGGATATTTGGGGGGCACATTTCTCATATTTTAAACTACTTAGGTGATACTAAATTATGAGAGTACCCAATAGAAGGGGCATCCTTAAAGTTACAGACTGCTCTTATTCCAGGGTGAATAAGCCTCATTTGTGAGAATTTGAGTTACAGACAGTGGTTTTAAATTTTGGCTAGATTTCAAACACCTGTGGAGCCTTATATACCACCAAGGCCTGTGTTCCACGTCCAGATTTTGCATTGAATAGACTGGGGTACAGCTTGGGCAATGGAATGTTTAAAGAGTTCTCCAGGTGACTCTAATGTGCAGCCAAGGTTGAGAAGCTCTGGGTTAAACAAAGGAATAGCACCTGCAGGTTTTCTGTGTGTTGAGGATTACAGCATGCCCTTACACCTTTAGTTGACAATTAAATTGGTCCTCGCCTCTCCTGTGGTGTGGCTGCATGGCCACATAACCTTAGATTCTTCCTGCGTGTATGTGCGCTGGGCGTTACCTCAAGTCAGAGGGAGAGGCACTGAGATTAAGAAACTGTTGGCTCAGTGAGAAATGGTGACGGACCCTTGCTTTCCCATCCAGCTAAACCATTCAAGATTTTCCTACATGCAGTGGGAAGAGGGGCAGGAAATGTTGCTATCTTGTCTACAGCCCATCTGTACCTCTATTTATTTTCCAGAATATTACATCAGTGGTTCTGAATGTGTTTCAGAATCACCTGGAGAGTTAATACAGAATAGAGGCTGTTGTGAAAAATAGGAAAAATGGTCAAGGCCCCTCAGATGTTCAGAACCTTGTCGAGAATTTGCTGTTAATATCCTCAGGTGTTCCTTGTTATTACTAATGTAAGTTGCATATGGGCACCCTGGTGTCCGGGGTTGTGGACTTAAGTATAAAAGACTCACAGCTCTGATCCACGGTGCTTCTCAGAACTCTCAGAGAAGCCACTAGGACAGTTGCTCCTAGATCTGAAAAAACCCATTCATTTTTCTATACCCACGGCTCCCAGGGTCTTTTTTTTTCTATTACCTAGCTCACAGACCTGCATGTGGGGGGTTGTAACCCAATCTGTGCAACAGACTCGAGGGGTCTGTAAGCCCTAGCTTTACAGAGGCGCAGGCTCCTCAAGTAGGTAACAGACTTGGCTTTTGTATTTTTGCCAAATTTTTCAAGTGATTCTGATACATACCAAAGTTTGAGAAACACTGCACTGAAGTATTTT
>NW_007727468.1:455352-457877 GCF_000696425.1 Galeopterus variegatus | reverse complement strand
GGCCCCTCAGATGTTCAGAATCTTGCCGAGCATTTGCTGTAAATATCCTCAGGTGTTCCTTTTTACTACTTAATGCAGGTTGTGTATGGGCACCCAGGTGTCCAGGGTTGTGGACTTAAGTATAAAAGACTAACAGCTCTGATCCACGGTGCTTCTCAGAACACTCAGAGAAGTCACTAGGACAGTTGCTGCTAGATCTGAAAAAAACCCATTCATTTTTCTATACCCACGGCTCCCAGGATCTTTTTTTTTTCTATTACCTAGCTCACAGACCTGCATGTGGAGGGTTGTAACCCAATCTGTGCAACAGACTTGAGGGGTCTGTAAGCCCTAGCTTTACAGAGGCGCAGGCTCCTCAAGTAGGTAACAGACTTGGCTTTTGTATTTTTGCTAAATTTTTCAAGTGATTCTGATACATACCAAAGTTTGAGAAACACTGCACTGAAGTATTTTATTGTGAATTTTAATTAGTAAGAGTCTTAGGGAGGAGATTTGTGTGCTGTTTTCATGCAAATTCTGCTGTGGCTCAAACTTGATTACGTCTAGTAAAAATTCTTGGGTACTATTTTTCTACTTGATTTTTGTCTTTGGGATGTCTTATACATATCAAACACTAAGCACAATCTAAAGCATACGAATATGGAACACTTCATAAATATCTGAGACTTTAATCACACAGTTTGTTCTAGCGTAAAATTCTGAAGATGTTCTGATTATCTATTGTTGTGTAACAAACCACCCCAAAAGTTAGTGGCAAAATCAACAACCATTTTATTGTGCCTACGGATTCTGTGAGTCAGGATTTTGGACGAGGCATAGCAGGAATGGTTTGTCATTACTCCATAATGTCTGGGGCCCCCATAGGAAGACTTGAAAACTTTGGGTGACTTAAATGACAGTGAGCTGGCATTTTTTTAGTCTTTTTCACTCACATGTCTGGTACTTGAGCTGAGATGACCATAATGCTGGGCTTGGCTGGGACTGTGCTCCAGAGTGCCTACACATAGCCCGTCCATGTGGGGCCTGGGCTTCCTCCCAGCATAACAACCCCAAGGTAATTAAAGATCTTACATAGTGGCTCAGGGATCCAAAAGCAAGTATTCCAGTGAACAAGGCACAACCACATGGCCTTTTATGACCTAACCTTTGAAATTGATATAGGAGGTACTCAGCTTCCCTGGGCTCAGGTTTCAGGACATGCCTCCTGGTTTCCAGCCCATCCCTGAGGTCTCAGGCCCCCTCCTCTGGAGGGATGTTAGTTGCCACTTAGACCTATTTTTAGCACCAACACTGGAAAATGAGACCACAAGGGTCTGGCTTGTGCAAATCCAGTGGCTGGGCATGCTCAATAGAGAGCACAGAATATTCTTGAACATGCCTGGTGCATGTGACAGGGTCTGACCAATAAGCATGCTCCAGGAAGAGACCAACTGAGCACATGCAAGACTAATGTTACATAACTGGGAGCCACCCCCTTAACTGAATAGTCACTGGATAGAGAAACTGAAGAAGCTGAGTCCCAGCTGACAGTGCGGTTTTTGCTCACTTTCCTGGAGGCGACACTTGGCTGGCCGAGGTGCGTATATTTTACCTTGTATTTTAACTTACTTTCAGCAGCAGCTGCGCATTCTCTTGAGCCAGCTTGTACTTTGTCCTGAACTTTAGGTGTGTTTTTCTTGCTTTTGTGTTAGACTTGATGTCTGTACTGAATTACTTTTGTGTTAAACTTGGTGTGGGCCCTGCTCAGTCTCTGGAGCGTGCTGCACTCTCTCTATGGAACATGTATTTCTTATCTGTTATGTTAAACTTACGCTCACTTTCTGCTGTGACTCTGTCCTTGAATTCCTTCCTGTGGCTGAGTCAAGAGCCTGGTAAGAGGACGGGGTGGGTTGAGGCCGGCTGTTGGCCCCCCACCCTGCACCCCACCTCCGACATCAAAATCACACAGCATTGATTCTCCTGTACATACCATCTTCTACTGGTTATACCAGCCACGAACCCAATTAGATTTAGTGACGTACGTAGATCGCCATCTCTTTATGAAAGAAGTGTCAAAGAATTTATGCTTTTAAACCTCCGCAGGAGAAGCAATTAGTCAGGGTAACCTGGATTTTGGCTAAACTTGGGTGCAGGACTCTTTTAATTGTCTGACAAATTGAATAAGCTCTCTTACTGTAAGCAATGCTAAAGCCTCGTATGTGATTCTATTTCAACTTATTCAGGATTCTTCAGTCAATTTTTATTTTTAAGTGTTGCCATGGACTCAAGCCTTGCTTACAGATTAAGCTTATTCTAACAGGCCATCATGATCATTTTTCAGGTCACCTTTCTGCTGTTTGAATCTCTGCTATGTGAGCCCTCATCTTGAGCCTATTTAGAGAAGGTCTGAATAGAACATTATTCTCTAACAACAAATTATCCCAGGCCCACCTTATTTTCCATTCCCGAGATCAAACACCGCTACTCCTCAGGGAAGCTGTAATTCCCTTCGAGGAGAGGAAGTAAAGGTTGAATGTAGACTGTAG
>NW_007727468.1:452203-454442 GCF_000696425.1 Galeopterus variegatus | reverse complement strand
AGGGGAGGGTTATGTCACCACCCCAAGTTCGGGCGGGATGATGCCAGACACAGCTGACTAATTTCAGTTCTGGAGTAAAGGTCTCTCAGAGTCCTCAGTTCATGTCACTGATTTCAGTTTCCACTTTTGTATTTTCCTCAAATATAAAAGCCTTCAGTCAATTATTTTCTGTTATCTGAACTGCTAGCCTTCTTCTTTCTCTCATATATGACAATTTTCTATCAGAATCAGAACATCAGGCTCCATATAGTCACACTGAACTCTATTTAAATTGCAGTTCCGTAAGAAATCTTAGAAATATCAACGGTAAGGTACATTTGCTGAAAAAAAAAAATGAACAAATCCAATCTCCTGTCACCTAAATAAGAGAAGATTCATTGCTCTCAACCTAATGCATGCTGATTATACCAGGCTTCCTGTGTCAGCCGAAGGGGAGTTTCCCTCTATCTCGGTAGATTACCTGGTCTACCCATTAATGCCCTATTTTTTCACTATTGCCAAGAACGCATTTGCCATTTGATCTATGAAGTTCATCCAAGAGAGAGAGCATAGGGAGACAAGAGGCCGTACAGTCCCCAAGCTTAGCAACTCCAGCCAGTTAGAGAGTTTCCGTCAGCTAGTTACCAGCACTCAAATGTCCCTTGGCTACATATTCATTGGACCGTGTAAGACGGGAATCAAGTTGCTGCCCCAATCCCTAGAAAGTAACGTGGCAAAGTCAGCTATTGGTGGGATGTGGGGTGCCTGGGGAAGTCTGAGATGGCCTTTACATCCTTGGTTAGTGTACGAACAGGGAGTAGGTAATAATGAGTTAGAATTATGTCCCGCCTAAGGGACGAGCCTAGAATAGCAATTGATTCATGCTCTTTACATAATGCATCACCTTCTGATTAACTGTTTAGCTGGAAACCAGGGCTACTGTGCTAGTTTCAAAGACCCTCTCCCCGGGGCAGATGGCACTGCCAATGTGTCATCCCAGGCATTCGGAGGGCACGATACCAATGCCCAGGTGTGTCTGATTGGAGCAAGGGTATTGGAAATGCATTTGAAATGGTCCTGAAGGACACCCTACTACCTTCTAGTTCCCCTGCTGTGCTTAGTCAGTGGCCCTTTCTAACTCTGTCGCAAACCTGCACCCCCACATCACAGATCTGTCCCCTCCCCTTTCATGCTTACTTCTGTGTGGCCTGGGCCCCTCTAACTTCCCATTTACTTCCTGACCTTGTTCTCCTTATGTCTTGGCTTTTGATCTATGAATTAGGTTTTCGGAATCTGCCTCCTCTTTTTTGGATTCTCTCTGGAGCTCCAGGTGAGACCATGATCGATCATGAATTCCCAGTGGAGCTGGGGCCGCAGAGCTGGGCTGTCCTGGTTGCCCTTTTCCTTTACTCTCCATCAAATCTAATGCCAAATGTGCCCTACAATGCATGTGGCCCCTGTGCCTCAAGGCGGTGGTCTTCAGCCACCTAGACAGACTCAGGGCCCTGGGGACAGCATGACAAAAGCATACTTGGTGATGGGGAGGGCTAAGGAAGGGGTCGTTCACAACGTGAGGTGGAGCCCGCAGGAGTACGACAAGGAGGCTGTGGGATGTGACTGGGGTTGAGGAAGGCATCTTCACACACTTTATTTTCTCTAGGGAAGAAACTGCGGGCCCATACGGATGCCTCACAGCCACCTGGTTTGACCTCAGTTGGGACACTGATGGCACAGTTTCTCAGACATATACAAACATGCACCTGAGTTTCCAGAGCAGAAATAATAATAAAAATAATTTTCAAGCAAAAAGGGCTTGAAATGAAAATGTTTTGACTCAATATAATTCTCAAAGACTGACTTTCAAAAAGCGCTTTCAGATACTGCTATTTCCCTTCCTATTTATAAAAATGAAAATAGCTCTCACAAGGGGCACTCACGTTTGGGGTACGTGGTTCAAAAGCAAGTGACACAATCCGTTCATTTCATCTGCTCTCACTATAAGACTGAAATAATTGTTGAGGTTTCAAGGGGATTTTTCTGAGGCTTCCCAAAAGATTTTTCCAGATGCCCTACTCTGTCTCATTTTTGCGGGCCAACCCCGTGGCTCACTTGGGAGAGTGCGGTGCTGGGAGCGCCGAAGGCCGCAGGTTCGGATCCTATATAGGGATGGCCGGTTTGCTCGCTGGCTGAGCGCGGTGCAGGCGACACCATGCCAAGGGTTGCGATCCCCTTACCGGTCACAAAAAGGAAAAAAAAAAAA
>NW_007727468.1:448385-451796 GCF_000696425.1 Galeopterus variegatus | reverse complement strand
AAAAAAAAAAAACTATCTCATTTTTGCTACTTTTTCTCCTTGCTGAGAACTAAATAGGGCCCTAAAAAAAAATAAAACAATAAACTATGAGAGATTCAAAAAAATTGTTTTATCTTATCTCCTTAAATGTACTATACATTTTCTGAAAGCTAGGCATGTGGCTTCACTGCTCTGTGTCTTCCAGATCACCCAGTTCAGTGTCTCTCCCATCAAGGCCCTCAGTTAGTACTAACAGAATAGTAGGGCAATTCAAAAAGTTTGTGGAAAAATTGATAATACAAATAGATAATACAAATAGACAGTAAATACAAATAGATAGTAAAAGATAATACAAACCCTTTTATGAACTTCTTGAAGACCCCCCTCACGTCACGTTGTCACCTGCTATTTACACCTGTCCAGCTATCGAGTTCTGCCAGGGCTCCTCCTTAATGTTTTTTCTGTAGCTGTCTGTTTCTATCTCCACCCTGCCTCAGGCTGCCTTCATCGCTCACCTGAGTCATCGGAACAGTCTGACCCAGTCTGCTTGCCTCTCGGTCTTGGTTTTGAGTTTGATACCCTTCATCTTAGCCCGGTGTCACCCTCACCTCTGCTGCTGTATTATAGAGGCGTATTCCCTCTGCTGTCCCCTGGGCCTATGAACAAGACTGGCACACTTTTGTGTGAACATCTGTTGAAAGAGTATCAGTTGAGCCACCACTCGCTGTTGAAGTGGATAACAGGTGGGCGCCTGAGAGTTTAGTGCTTGGTGTTGGTCTTGTTATTACCTCCAGGGGCCACTGGAAACAGGTAATGCTGAAATTAATTAGGTAACTAAAGGATGAAGCCATTGTGGTTGTTAAACCTTAACATAAACGCATTGTGCATAAACTCAGAAGATGATAGCAGTAATTGCATGAAACAACAGAAAAAAGGAGAAAAAGAAACTGATATTTACTGCATTACTTCTATGGGCGAGCAGGGTTAGGTGCTTTATATATGTGATCTCTTATGGTCTTCAGAAAAATATGCTGGGGTAGATATCAGCCTTCCCATTTCAGATATGAAGAAATTGAGGAAAGAGTAATATACCAGTAGGGTAGGAAACTGGGATTTGACTCAGGTCGTCTGACTCCGTGACCACAATCCTTCTAGCATTCTGCAGGGACCTAGGTGGCTGCTCTAAACTCTCTTTTATTATGTCTGACATTTTCTTTCCAGCTTTTCAGAACTTTCACCAGCATAAAAAGTCACCCGCATTGAGTCAAGAAGTCTATCTGCCAATAGTGGACGACAGGTCAGTTGGTATTCCAGGAGTCTGGTATCAGAAGCAAATGCAGGTGAGTGATGTGGCTTTCTTTGAACAGGTCCATTACTGAGCATAGAAGTGCTTGTAGTGAGAACGGGAAAGGGGGATCCAGCCGTCTTCGTCTGGTGGGCTTGTGCCTTCTCTTTGTGGTTGTGCAATATGCTTAGAATTTCTTAACATGCGGGATTTCCAAACCTGGTTGTCAAGGTGAGTCTTTTTCCTTGTGTCAATACATCTCCTGGCTCAGAATAGTCAGCCAGATGTGATGGTGACAGGGCCAGCAGCCTGCCACTGGCGGCTCTTTCACAAAGTTGCTGTTGGTTCAGACAGATGAGTCCTACTACCTCACGCTCCAGGGATGCCAAATTGTCTGCAGCAACTTCAAGTTTATGGTTCCATTCAGATGGGCAATGACACTTTCTTTATAAGAGAAATTAACTTAGTTCACGAAAAGCCATTTTTGTTCTGCAGTGGGAACAGCATACAGAAAACGCTTAGCTTCTTATTTTGGGGTAATTTCATATCAAAACTGTCCGAGCTATTGTCTTTCTCCTTCTTTCTCCTCCATTTCTCTGACATCATCACATTCTGAGTCTCTGCTACGAGGATGTGACTCCGCGACTGCACACCGGCTCTTGACTCTCAGCTGTCCTCTGGGCCCCTTGGGGAAGCTTGGGAACTTCTCAAAATCTCTTCCAGGGCTCGAGACGGGTTGGTCTCCCTATGCTATCCCAATTACTAATCCATAGAGGTCTATCTATGTTGGTACAAGGCACCCTGCAAGGGGGTCTCCTCTCTGAGTTCTAGACAGAAAGCGCAGTACAAGCCCTTTCTGTATTCAGATCCTCAAGCTAATTCTATCCAGCCCCCCATCAACGGGTCAAACCTGCAGGAAAGGGCCTCCGGGAAGCAGACTCCAGCACCAGCCTCTGTCTTCCTCTCCATGCCCCGTCCTCTCTGAAAATGTTGTTGTTTCCTTGGTGCACAGGGAGAAACAACACTTAAGTAGGATTCTATTCCTCCCGCCTCACTGTGTAAACAGTAGGCTCTGAGTCTATCTGGAATTTTCTCAAGAATTTTGGCTCTAACAATGAATAGCTAAGTCTTTCAAGATTTGTGGTTTTTGCTTCCATAGCTTTAAAAACATGTCACTCAGTGATTTGTGACTTGCTTATTCTAGGCTGTATCTACATTGCCAAAGAGGGCAGAGTATATATTATTCCCACTGCTGCCCCTTTGCTGATGTGTAGGCTCTAGGATGCCTTGGACTGCATGGAGCTGAAGACTGAACTAGCAGTAGATGAATCTGCAAAGGTATGTGTTGTTTACAGCACAGAGGGCTGGAGCTGCAAAGCATCAGGGTGGGTCTGGTAGCTCGACGAGGCCTCCGGGGACCCGGGCTCCGTTGATCCTCCTCTGCCGTTTTTATCATGCTGCCACCGTTTCTCTTCATGATCACAAGGTGGCTGCCAAGTCCCTAATCATCACATCTTCACAAGTCAGTGTCCAGAGCAGAAAGCGAGTGCGGTGATGGGTTAAAAAAAGGGGGCTGGCAGTAGAGGAGGGCGCTCTTATTTGCCTCTCTTTTCAGAGAGGAAAATATCTTCATGATGCTCATGAAGGTACTGGCAATTTTCTCTTAACATTTTTTTTGGCGAGAACTGGATCGTACAGTAACCTACTGCTTTATGTAAGGGAGTTTGGAAAATGAGCCCCTGGCTTTAAAGACTTGCTAACGGGAGGGAGAAGGGAAGGAGAGTGTTGGGAGTGAGTTTTGCGGAGCTGATTGGGTAATGGCTACAAGGAAGCCCAGGGGAGAAGCAAGCTCTTAACACTGCGTCACCACGTCAGACCCGGGCACAGCCCCACTCCTCACACCTGCTGCCTTTCCCACACCCACTCCAGCCACCACTAGTGGGTCATGGCGCTTAGGCCTGCCCTGCCCTAGTGTGCATATCCCTACAGATTTTCTCAAGATTACTAATATTGTGAGAAATTGATGGGATTGCCTTAGAAGATGAAATCTAGGCTCCGTTCTGGAAAATTTTAAGAAAAATATAAGCTCTGGCTTTAGATCACTTTGAGTTTGAATCTCTAATCCACCTTCTAATAGCTGTATACCT
>NW_007727468.1:434211-447354 GCF_000696425.1 Galeopterus variegatus | reverse complement strand
TTTTGAGCAAGGAAATGGTGTGACACCATCCCAATTTACTTGAGGAAAATGTTTCTTTTTTGATCATAATATTTAAAGACAGGATTTTAATTGATAGTTGGTGGTTTAAAACTAGTGTTGGGCTGCTTGCTCTGGGGAGTACCTTTGCATGACGTGAAGGTATTGGTAATGTCGGTTCACGAAGTTTAGGTGATTGAATGACATGCAGCCAGAAACTAATTATTACAGATACGTTCAACAAAACAAGGATTCATTCTATATAGTGTTACCTTTATTGATTTGCTGTAACAATTTGGATATAGAACTGATATTGTAACTGGTTATAGTTGGAGGACTCTGGAACCCATTGGCTGGCGCAGCTCCCAGCCCTGCTGCTCTTTAATTGGGCCTTAGTTTCTTAATGTATAAGATGGGGGTAATAATAGCACCCAGCTCCACATAGAAAGCACTTCAGAACAGATGGTGTGTGGCTCATAAGAGGTGCTCAATAAATATTAACTATTATTAGTAATTGTTCAACTTCATTTGCAAATATTTCTTACTCCATCAATCCTCTTATTTAGTGACAGTCTCACTTGCAGTGAGCCACCATGTGATTGGCTGGAAAGGAAGAACCTTGTGTTAGTGAGCGTGTGCTAGTCGCTCTAGTACCCTCACAACTACTTCTTGTCACAAAGGTAGGATGTGTGGGAACCGTGTCAGACGTTATATGCGTGTTATTTACTATTTCCGTCTTGCCGATAAAGAAAGGGAAGCACAAGGACAGTTTTGAGGAATTTCGTCACATTCACCTAGCTGGTAAAAAGTGGAGGTAACGTTCTGCCAGTGGAACACGCAATATCAAAACTCGGATCGTTTCCACCTACGACAACAGGGAGAACACTGTGTGGTGGGGGTCAGGAGGTCTGGGTGCTATTCTGAGTATCCATCCTTAAAAAACTGTGCAATTTTGTGAAATTGTTTAATCTCTCTTATACTGTTTGTAAAAAATGGCTATATCATTCCCCTGCCTGTCTGGAGTTGATGTGAAAGTTGCATGAGGCAGTAAATGTGGACGTGCTGTGAAAGCATTACAGTGCATGACAACTAAATGACATCCAGCAAACGAGTTAAGACATCACCACCATCGTCGTCATCATAATAAACATAGGAAGCACATTGGAAAATTTGAGAGAAAAGTGGGAATCCTGTGCAAGCCTCATTCTGGGCATTTCTAACCTTGGCTTCACCGTTTTCTTTGGGAAATTAGAAGGTGGAGGAATTAATGTGTGACGTTGATCAGGACATGGAAGGGATCGTGTGGAAAGCAGGACAGGTGCGACTTCTGAACAAAGTAAGATCACTGACTCAGGATGCTGTTTACCCATAATTTTGGTAAATGGGTTTCTCTGCACAGTTGACATCTGACTATTCACATTAGTTAAAATTTCAGGTGAACGAGGAATTAATGTGTGACGTTGATCAGGACATGGAAGGGATCGTGTGGAAAGCAGGACAGGTGCGACTTCTGAACAAAGTAAGATCATTGACTCAGGATGCTGTTTACCCATAATTTTGTTAAATGGGTTTCTCTGCACAGTTGACATCTGACTATTCACATTAGTTAAAATTTCAGGTGAAAAAAACCCTTATTTTATTTTGTGAATCAAAAGAGAGGATGCATTTTATGAGGCAACACATGTTGAAAATTAATTTGAGCTGCTTAAAACACTTTTAAAAATTAGAAACTTATAAACATAGACCATGTTAATATATCTGTTGTAGAGATCGTACGTTGTCTGCATAAGAATTGATTAACCTCCCTTTAGTTTTTCAGTGATTTTCTTGTAATGGGACTTGAATCATTAACCATTTATGACCACTTTCTAGATTCGCACTACCTCAAGTTGCTTATTACAATTAAAATATCTTTTGGAAGAGAAAATTCAAATAGAATATATATGTTTAGCATTTATTTAAAACTGTTTAGGAGTTGGAAGGGCACCTTACGTCTTCGTGACCGTATGGGAGCCATAGAGTCCTTTTTACAGCATCTTTCCGGCTCTGGAGCAGAGCAGGTTGGCAGGTGACAGAAAGGCCCTTTCACATACATGGAGATGTTGCTGGTCATGTACTCACTATGCGTACATATTACTAGAGGTTAAATATAGAAAGAAATACTTTTTCCAATTTATAACTTCAGCTTTTGGGGGGATGCTCGCAATTGAGCCAGATGGCAAATGAGGTCTTTAATCGGGGCTAGAATTTAGGAGAGAAAGAGAATATAACTATAGTTTGGAGATAGATTATCCACTTTTCCTCGAAGAAGCTGTGCCAGGAAAACATCAACAAAGAAACGATGTAGATCACTTCAGATGTAACAGACGGGAACAGTCGCGGTTGTGGTGTTTTGTTGCTGTTGTTGTTTTTATCCACAGAAGCCTTTTAGAAATGGAAACAGTGCCTAATCAAACCTTTAGCATATGCATGGGAAGATGACCAGGCAAACATGTTTTCAGTTCTGTTAGGACAAAGATTGCAATGCCAGGACCATGAAATGTGTCGCTGTGACTATCATCAGCCTCTCTGGCTTCAAGGCTGAGGGGCCTCTGACACTGAACTCCGTGGACTGCAGAGAACTGTTTATTAAAGTGGCTCCTAAATGGAGCCAGCTCGGTATTGCTTTAATCGGCTCGGATGTTTGCAGTGATTCCAGAACTGTCCTGCAGGGTCTTTGAGCCTGTGTTCCAGTCACTTTCCTTTCAGTCCTTCAATTTTTACCTCTGCCAAACAGAAGGAATGGCAAATAGTAACAATCTCCTTTGCACAATTGTTTGCAAGATACGTTCTTTTCTGAGAGCTTATGAACTAGAAAAGGAGAAACAAGATGTCAACTCAATGAATAATTATGAGAAGAGAAAATGGTCATGTTATTACAATTTTGTCATCTAGCATATCTAGAGCATCCCTCAAGGGTTACAGAAAGAAGGAAAAAGGCACTATGGCTGTGCTCAGGAAGAGTTGGGGTAGCAAGAGTATGTGAATTAATTTGAGAAGCATATAAAATATATTTAAATACAAAAATACATATGCTCATGTAGTAAGTATGAATTTTGAAATTAGAGCCAATACTGTACTAAGGGCTTTACATGTCCTATTTTATTTTACCCTAATTACAACTCTATGAGGAAGATGCTAGAGGAAAATTGATGACCAGAGAAATTAACTAATTCATTCAAGGACACATGAATAGTAAATGGAGAGTCAGGATTCAAGCCCAGTGTTGCCTGACATTAAACTTGTGAACAGAAATCTCCAGCGACAGAGCCTTTGCAGGAATGCCGCCTTCTCCTTTCTGTTTCTTGTTCTTATCTTTTCTTGCTTTTTGTGGTCGATTAGAACGTAAGCGTGGTGAGGCCAGGGACTGCATCTGTGATATTTGCATCTGTGACTCGGCACTGAGACCAGTGCTTGCTACACAGTAGGCGCTTGGCTGTATTTGTTGAATGAATGAATATCTTGGCTTCCTTGATGAATTTGAATTGAAAAGTATTTCAAAAGGGCTGGACTCTGAATGTGAAGAACACTGAGGAATTCTTTAACCAGTTAATTTCGTGTATATTTTCCTTTTATATATGCAGTGGAGTGATACATGATAAAAATCTATGAATAAATTTAAAACAGCTCTTTAAACAAGCGTAGAAATTTCTGGAGTCACGAGAACACTGTGTGTGGTTTAATTAGCAGTGTTTCTTATTTCTTAGTGGTAGATGCAACGGCAGTGTCTCTTCTGATTGTTTCTTGGAGTCTATGACATCCACCGAGTAGCCAGCATGATTTTTTAAAACGATTTATGTAAACTGTCTTCTCTCCCCCCTCATTCCCACTAGGTGGCTTCTCACTGCGGCCCGCTGCGTTGCTGGCGCTCCCCGTGGCTGCGGCGGCCCTGGGTCGTCTGCCCCCTCTCGATGGCATCCCTCTCTGGCCTCGGCCAGCCTCTTCCTAGAGCCGCTGGCCATTCCGCATTTCTCCTCTCACAGGCTTTGTGCTTCCTCTTCCCTTGACCTGGAATTGTTTTTTTTCCATAGAAGCTCCGAAGACTCCTAAAAGTCTCATCTGTCTGACTCGCTTTTTCAGATTCCTTCCTTGCTTGCTCCCTAATCCCCATAGCCTGTCACATTCTGTCTTCTCATGCTGCTGCGTTATTCTCCACAGGACTTGTTATTCCGTACCTTCTATGACACGTTTCTGTACTGTCTGTGTCGCCTCTCCCCTGCCCGTCCTTGCCACCGGACCGTGAGCTTCATCAGAGCAGAGACTTGGTCTCTTTTGCTGACTGCTGTCTCCCTGGCATCTAGAACAATGTCCAGCACGGAAGGTTCTGAATAAACCCGTGCTGAGTGGGTTGAATGGGTGAGTAGATGGATACCTCGGCCTTCTCCAGGGCCAGCGCAGGTCTGTGGGAATGGGTGACACAGGGTGGCATGCTGTGGGCCAGGTAATTGTTGGAAGGGGACACAATTAGAAGGCAAGAAGGTGGATATACTCATACATATTTTATGCCTGAGGGAGAGCTCTCAGCATCAAGATTCAGAAATCCAAACTTGTTATCCAGTTCGATGGGGACTCATTAAACTATTTATGATTAAACTAATCATTAGACTAACAATCAGACTAATGAAGCAAACAGGAGGGGAGGCACATATGTGAGCAGCCCGGTTGTCAGCCGTGTGGTCAGACAGCAGAATGAGCCTGCAGTGAGTGTGAGGGTCTCCGCGTCACAGCGCCCAAAGCTGGTTTCCCCCGGCACGGGCCCCGGTGGGGAGGCCGCCGCTGCCTGGTGTCTTACTCATTAGGGCAAACCACTCCCACGATTTTGATTCCAAGCCTATTCGACTCTTCTTAGGTCCCTCACCCTCCTTTCCACACTCAGAAGTAGGCATAGCGTCCTAGTATTTGCAGACACTCTTGGCAGGAGCTGCGTGGCAGGGGGCTTCTGTGAACACCCCCAGCTTCAATTCCACATTCAGCTTCTGCGGCCCGAGCGGGAACTCTGCAAGGCCCGTTTCTGTTTTTCCCACCGGTTGCTTGCGAGGCGAGAGAGAGGACGGCCCAGTGGAAGCGGGAGAAAGGACTTGCTTCTTTGTGTCTGTATGTCCGCGTCCTGCTCATCTCAGCCACACCAGCACTGGCTGTCCGCCCTGGCAGTGGCAGTAGGGACCAGTTGTGGTAGTTATCCAGTCCAGTCTGTTGTTAGAAGCGGCCTCGTGGCGTCCTCTCAGGGTTAGTAGCACCAGCTGGGCCCTGCTCAGAGGTGTGAGTGCCAGCCCCGCAGGGTCCCCTGCTAGCCCCCGAAGCTTCAGGCCAGCGCCAGTCAGGCACTGACACCCTTGCCTCACAGGGCCCCGTCCCAGTTCCTCAGGACCCCTTCTCTAAGCATCTGTGTTTTAATGGTCCCCGTCCCTTCCCTTTGCCCTGCCAACCCTAGGGGTGGTCGCTACTGCTCGTAGTTCCAGCCTCTGTCACTGCAGCGTTCCTTGCTTGCATTCTCAGTTCTCCTATACCTGATTAACTGTTCTTCGTATTAGATTCTGTCTGTGAAAATACCTGATGGGCCACTGTGTCCTGACCGGACACTGAGGCCAGGCGGGAGGAGGAGGGAGGGCAACTGGTCGGTGGATGGAGCAGGACGCGCCTCTGACTTTTCCATTTCAGTCCAGCATCGGAACTATGCTCCAAACACTCTACTGCTCTTCAAATACTATGGATAGTGTTTTGAGGGGGAAAGTAAGCAAAATTAAAAATGAAAGGATAGAGAATACCTGTTATAAAAATAAATTATATTGAACTATGAAAACTTTAAAATAGGACTGTCTGATTCAGAAAGGTTAACATGATGATAAAAGAAGCAAATGTGAAAGAAATCCTTAAAGGAAATGATTCATTATTGAAAGAGATAAAAAAGGAATCAGATGAAATATGCTTTATTATTTCAATTATACATGGGAGTGGAAATGAGCAAGCCATAGTGAAAATATATTCCTTTTGTCTGGTGGTCGACATGCATAGTGCAGTTGTATATTTCATACTGGTAGACAAATTTAAGCTTTTCCTCCTAAATAAGGGCTCTGAAAATGATAAAGATTGTTCATCCTGTACTCAAGAGGCTGGCAATCTAGTTGCTCTTTTCTTAAACACAGAAACACAATTATCCTTTCATTATCTTAAGTTAATAGCGATAAATATTTATTTTAGAATAACCAGAAGATTCAGATAAGTCAAAAATACCGTCATCCAGATAATATTAATATCTTGGTGTATATTCTCTAGACATTTGTATTAGACTGTTTCTGTTGCTCATAACAAAATACATGGAACTGGGTAATTTCTAAAGAAAAGGAAATTTATTGCTTACAGTTTCTGAGGCTGGGAAGTCCAAAGTCCATCTGATGGTGGTGACAGTGACCCAGGGGTCTCACATGGCAGAAAATTATGGAGCAGAGACTCACGCACTCTCCTTTTAAAGCCCTGAGAACCACACACCTGACCACCATTATTAACCCATTGACTAGGCATCGTCCTACAATCCAATCACCTCCCCATCTTTCAGTTACTGTAATAGGATTTCCCACCCTCCCAACAGTCACAGTGGGGGTACTGTTTCTAACACATGAAACTTGGGGGACACAATTCAAACTTCAACCTTCAGTCCACCACAGCACTTTTCTATGTGCTCATGTATGTATGTACATGCCTACCTGAACAATACAAATGTGTTTCTTTATATTGACCTGTTTCTTTCCTTAAAATACATCGTGAATACATCTTCCTCATCAACAAGTACCTATGACACCTGCGCCAGCTGGTTGCTTGTCTCCTCTCTGGTCCACTCCTCACCCTTTCCTGCTTTGTTCTGAATTGCAGGGAATTGCGTTTCCCAGAATCCCTTGCTTCTAACTTCCAGGCAGATTCACCAGCAGGAGGACCTGGTGGAAGACTGGAAAGGACAGACGCAGGGTATTTCTCCCTTTCTCTTTGCTTGGAGTGTTGCTTCTGACAGCAACTGAGTCTCTTCGTTGGCTCCAGCAGGAGCAGGGCAGCCCTTTCCTCTGCGGAGCCAGGTTCCTGTGGGACCTCATTCAGGTGCCCAAAGGGACACTAGCTCCCACAGGAAAGCCTCTGCTTCTGGTTCCAGTAACACCACCTCCTCCCGTCATCAGTCCAGACTCGGGGGCGTTAGCAGCCTCCTGCTGTTGCTAAGCTGTGTGTCGCCTCATCGTCCCCTGCTTGGCTTCCCAGTTCTTCTGTGACCTGCATAACCAATTCCCTGACTGGGCTGTGACAGACAAAGACTGTTGCTAAAACAGTGCCCATTTAATGGATATGCTGTAGTATATTTAATATTGCTTCATTATCCATTGCCTGAAATGTCTTCATTTTATGTCATTATAAGCAAGGTTACAGTAAACATAGTTGTCCATTACTCTGTGTCCTAGTGGCAGTTCCCTCAAGATGAAATTGCTGCATCATAGGGCACATCCTTGGCTTTTTTGATACCAAATTGTGCCCTATTTCCCTTAATATGGGTTAAAAGGTTTTGTAAACCCACCAAAAGTAAATAATGAATGGTGATAATATCTGCATTTTACGAGTGCTTGGTAGACGTGGGAGGAGGAGGGTGACAGTAACTAACACTGTCTGAGCACTACGCGCCAGCCTTTTGTCTACCGTAACCATGTGCTTAACATACGTGAGCACTAATACTACGGTTTAGTATAACGTTTTTTCCTTTCAGATTTATTTGAGAATTTCTTTTTCTCAAATTAAGTTTTAAAGGGCTTGTAAGAGGTTCACAAGTTAAATTTTCAAAAATAATTTATTGACACTTATTGAAATGATTTTAATTTATAGGCTAATTTGAGAACCACCAACACCTTCCTGACATGGGGTATTATTCTGCTCAGGCTGCCATGGCAAATGCCACAGACTGGGTGGCTTAAACGACACACGTTAATTTTCTCACAGTTCTGGAGACTGGAAGTCAATGATCAAGATGCCATCAAATTTGGCATTACGTTTTAGTTAAATTTACTCACTGGTATTTAATATATTTAGACATTACCATAAATTGGACTTTGTTTCATCACTGCTAGTATATTAATTCCGTACACAGCTTTTTAATTAACCAACCACCTTACTGAATTCATTTGTCACCTCTAATAGTTATTTAGTCGGGTGGTTGTTGTAAGTTCTACAGGTATAAAATGACAGCATATGAAAATAATGGTAATTTTGTCGCCTCTTTTCTAAACATTTATAGCTCTCAATTTGTTTTTCTTTCCTTTCTTCTTTTGCCTTTTGGTAGGGGCAAAGATCTTATTGCATTAGCCAAAATATACAGAACAATTTTGATAATTCAGTTGTATAGCAAACCATCTTTTATCATTCCTGACTGTAGTCAGACTGACTCTAGTATCTAACTCAGCTTCGGTTGTTATTATCCTTTTGTTACTATTTTTCATGTGCCATATCAATATCCTATCTATAGTTTTAACTCTTTCATCCATTTATGTGCTTCATGGCATTAACAGATTTCCTATACTTTTGAACCATACTTTTGTATGGAATAACCCTTACATAACCGTCGTGCCAGTTTGCTTGTTGGCTCTCAGGTCCATTTTTTGCCCCTCCCCCACTCTCCTTGTTAACTCTGAAGGTGACCTTGCAACCCAAATTCCCCAGTCTCCCATGCAAACAGGACTTTGATTAAGTTTGGCTAATGCTCTGTACGTCATATTCTCCGGTGCTCACTAAGCCTTCCTCATCTGAAGATGGAGGGTTCTCTACATCTCAGGGGTTTCCTTCTATTTTGGATTTTTTTTTTATTATTATTCCTTTACTTTTTTCCCTTTTACACATTCATTCTTCAATTATTATAGGTGAATGAGATCTCCTGGCTCTTTCATCATCTTTTATTTCCCCATTTTTTGTGTGTGTGTAAAAACACATATAACACAAAATTTACTATCTTTACTGTTTTTAAGTGTACAGCATTAAGTATGTTCATAATGTCATGCGACCATCACCACCACCCATCCCCACCACTCTCTGCATCTTGTAAAACTGAAGCTCTGTACCCACTGAAGAAGAATCTCATCTTCCCTCCCCCCTACTCCCTGGTAGCCACCGTTCTTCTTTCTGTCTCTATGATTTTGACGACTCTGAGTACTTCATAGAAGAGGAATCATACAGTATTTGTTTCTGACTGGCTTATTTCACTTAGCATGATGTTCTCAAAGTTAATCTATATTGTAGAATAGGTCAGAATTTCCTTCCTTTTTAAGGCTGAATAATGTTCCATTTTATAAATATGCCCTGAGAATATGGTACCTCTTTGTTTCTCCAGCACCGATAGACAGTTTTCATTGATCATTTCAGTGGCACATTGAGAGTCGTGAGAATATTTGTTGAACACCTACTGGAAACAAGACAGTGGTATTCTAGACATGCCATATTAACTTTCCATAGTATCTCGCATGGTGTATATTAATAGGCCAGTTTTACATATGAGACCCAGCTTCTCTGTGCCCACCTTTTATAAGTATATGCCAGTGAAGAAACAGAGACCCAGATGTTTATCTAACTGTCCAAGCTTACAACTGGTAAGATGTTAGACGTGGTCACAGTGAAACAGGTACATTCGTTCACTGTTGGTGACATTTTATATAGGCACAGCCCTTTGGAAAGCAGCACAGCAAAACATAAAACTTCTCACACATTCTGTTCCAGTTCTTTCATTCCTATGATTTAATACCAGGGAAATGATCTATTGAAGGGAAAATATACAGAATTGTATACATTATTTCACCATACGTTTTAGCAAAACAGAGGGGGGACCTAAATACTTAATAGTGTAATGGCTTAATCAATTATCATACAAAAGCATAATGAAATACGTAGATATTTTGAAGATGGTTTTACAAATATGGAAACTATTTGACATAACGTATATCTAAACTAGACTAGGAAGTAGCAAGCATGACAATATTAGTAAAATTTGAATGTAGGATGGAGCACATACAACGAGTATAAGGGAAGTGGCAGAACGATAGCTGATTTATTATCATCTCTTTCAGAGGCCCTTTAGTGTTACCGTGATGTTGTCTCTTCTCTTAAAAAATCAGTAATCTAGTCCTTGACCTAGCTACTCACCCCAGTCTTTTTATTTCCTTCCCTCTGAAGTGAGTGAGCTGCTCAGGCTGCCTTGTTTCTTTCCAGACCCCTCTACTCTGACTTATGCCCTCACCATATAAGTGGTACCATGTTTTCAAATGTCTCCAGTCACCACCACCACCTCCTTTCTAAGCCTTTTCTCAATTCTTAATTGCCTCGAATTTTGATGTCATAGACAAACCCTCAATTTTTTATTTTCCCCTAATCTATACTGTAAAGAAATTTCAACAACAGAGAAAATTTGAAAGGATGTTATAATAGTACTTGCTCTACAAACTAGGTTTAAAATTGTTTATATTTTAATTCATTTGCTCTCCCTGCTCCTGCCCCGAGTGGGTGTTGTTTTGCTTGACTATTTGAGAGGGAATTACAAACATTAAACATCTCACTCTTAAGTACTTCTCTCTGCAGTTCCCCGAAGTAAGACATTGCTGAGGACCGATTGAATTGTGTTCCCCAAAGTTCATATAGTAGAAGCTTAATTCCCACTGTCACTGTTGAGGGTGGGAAATTCTATTATGGTAATGGATAGGTGGGGCCATGAAGGGGTGATTAGATTGTAGGACTGTGCAATAGTGAATGGATTAGTAATGGTCATCATGGCATGGTTCTGAGGGCTTTAAAAGGAGAGCACCAAAGAAGACCCTCACCAGATGTGTTCCCTGGACTATGCACTTCCCAGCCTCTGAAACTGTAATTACTCAATTCTGTGTATTTTGTTATAAGCAGTAGAAACAGACAAATACATTATTGCATTTTAGAACAGGACTAGTTCCCTACTATCATCTGATATCCAGAATATTCAAATTTATTCAATTGTTCCAAGAATGTCTTTTGTTACTGTATGTCTTTTTAATAAAGATCCATCAAAGTCAAAATATTGTATTGGACTATAAAGTCTCTTCACTTTCTTGAAATGTAAAAGTCTCCATACCTTTCTTTTCCCCCCCATAACATGGTCATTTTTTGAGGAATCTTGTCAACTTATCTTGTAGAATGTTCCAAATTCTGAATTTTCCTCATTGTTTTCTTGTGGTATTCTTTAGTCCTCTATCCCTATATTTTGTGTAAATTGGAAATTAGGTCTAGAAGCTTGAGTAGATTGGGTTAAACACTGTGAGTAAGAATACGTCATGGCCAGTGTTACATACTTCATAGTGACTTACATCTGCAATTCTATAACATCAAGTTGTTGTGCTATTAATAATGCTAATAATGCTAACTTAATCATTTGATGAGGATGGTGGCTACTAGATCTCTCCATTGTAATGGTACATGTCACCCTTTGCAGTTGTAAGAAGTCATACTTAGGCAAGGGACAATATCTTGTAGGCCCTCCCCACTTCCCTGATGATTTTATTTTATTTTATTTTTCTATTTTTTATTTTTTTAGCATCCATTCATGAAGCCTACCAAAATCAATTATTACACTGAGAGCTGAAAAATAGTGATTGTAGAAGTCTTTCTTGTCTATGTATTACCTGGTCATATTCTGCACAGAAGAGTGTTTATGCTTCTTCTTTTGATCTCTATCACTTTTTATCTGGAGTTCTGGGGAGGGAGGCTGTATCAATATTGACTCAAGAATTTTTATTTTTCCATTAAGTTACAAACCGTTATAGTCAATTCTTTTTGGTGTTATATTGCTCTGAATTTGGCCTCATGACTCCTTTTATTCTGACTCTTGGGTCCTTTTGGCAGGCTCGCATTAGGATGTGAGTACCGTCTTGCTTTCTGCAACAGAAAGATGTCCCATGCTCACCTTCCCTGTCCCAGGCCTAGCATCAGTCATTCTCCAAGGAGCTTAGCTCATTTTAGGGGCATGGTGAGAAACCATTTAGTTGAGTTCGTACAGGGCACTGTGGAAGCACAGAAAGAAGATACCAAACCCTTAATCTGCCCTCTTCTTGGATTCTCCATTTCCATGACATGGTTTAAGCCAACAACCTGGGAGTCATTCCTGGCACCTTCTCTTTCCCAACCCCCACATCCAACACATCACTGAAATCCTGCTGACTTCATCTTCAGAGTGGAGCTGCACACTTTCCTCTTCCACTGCCCTCGCTTCAGTCCTGCCTAGACTGCCCGTCTCCTGCCTTTGCTCTTCCCACCCGCCCACTCACAGCAGCTAGAGTGAGAATCTTCCATGCAAGTCTGATTACACCGTCCTGACCCTCCAAATGTTTACACCTTCCCACTGCACTTTGAATAAAGTCCAGGACACGTCCTGCAAGCATATACGAGTATGATGTGGTTCCTCTCGAACCCTCCACTTCAGCTTGAGTGACTTTCCCTTTAATTACCCTCATTGGGTTTCTCACAGCACCTGGAACAGAGACGCGTCCTTTCCACTCTGGGCACTTGCACCTGCCTTTCTCTCTGTCTGGAGCACCCCCTGCCCCATCTCTACTCACGTCTCACTGCTCCTCGTTCCTCAGCTGTCCAGGCACATGTCACTTCCTCAAGAGATCTTTTTTAACACCTAATCTGCATTAAATTCCACTTGATAATCCAACCTAATCTCCTCATTTTGAGGCCTGTAATCCTAATTATACCTGCAAAATCCATTTTGCCATGTATTATAACATATTCTCAGGACCTCTGGGGGCCTCTCTGACTCCCACAGGCTCTAAGTTTCCCCTTGTCCTCGCTGGTTGAAGAGGTGCTGCCCCTTTTCCTAATAATAACAGCTGCATTTTTGTAAGCCTGCTAGGCTGAACTAAGCCCATTTAATCCTTGCTATTTAATTCCTGCAACAATTCCAGAATTCAGATATACTCGTTCTTACTCTTTTATTGTCAACCAGAAAAGAAGGCCCCAGGGGTGGGACTAATAAACAAAGAGGTTATATTAATAGTGATACTGACAATAGATAATGCTTTGGGTGCTGTGAAAGGAAGTCCATGCGGGTTGGCTCAAACCCCAAGAGTG
>NW_007727468.1:431825-433856 GCF_000696425.1 Galeopterus variegatus | reverse complement strand
AGATAATGCTTTGGGTGCTGTGAAAGGAAGTCCATGCGGGTTGGCTCAAACCCCAAGAGTGGCTTGATCTAAGGCAGTTTGTGAGAGTGTTGCTGGGGTGAAGAGCTCAGCCCTATAGCTGACTGTCACGTTCACAGCTTGGAAGGAGACAACACCAATCAGTGAAGCGGAGCCAGAGCTGGGGGCCTGGGCAATGAATGAGGTCAAAGGAGGCAATTGTGGGCAAGAAAGGAGGGTTTGAGGAGTAGGCTAAGGCAGGACAGCACGGAGTCTGGGAGCAGGAACTGTCAGAGCGTGCTCTTTACTAGGTGCCTGGGAAGGGGCAGGGGTGGATGGGTGCAGAGGCTTACAGCTGCATGTTTGAGAATCTCATCCTCTCGGGCACCTTTTGTGGAATCGCTTAACCAACTGAAATAGCAAAATTATTTGCAGCTGATAGAAAGCATTCTCTTGGAGTGACCTTGAGGATGGTGTGAAAATTTTAAAGATAAACCAATAAATACCCTAAATATTTAAGGAGAAAAATAAAAAAATAATCCAAACAAACAACAAAACACAACCCCCTCGAAGCAGTTTCTTGAAAGTCTGTGAAAAGACTCTGCACAGTCCATCTGCATCAGATGGAGTGTTTTCTTTGTGCTGTTTTCCCTTGCTTCTTACTAATAACAGAACCGAGTCCAGTGACTACAACGTCCTAGCCCCTGCCCCGGGCCTGGTCTCAGAGGAGCCTGCCAGGGTTCCTAAAAGGCAGCAGAAGCCTCCTGTCTCCATGGGGCACAAACATCCCAGAGGTGAAAGGTAGGAAGTTGAGTCCTAGGATGACTTGCCAGGATCTTATTTTAAGCCTTCCCAGTGAGTCAGAGAAAGAAAATCAATCCTGGCTATTTATCTTTCTAACGGGCAGAATGCCCTGCTCGTTAAAATCGTTAAATAACATCTTTTCAAATGAATCGATGATGGAACCAAGGAAGGGACTCGACTCTCTTGGGGTGGGGGTGGGAGTGTGGATCAAAAAGAATCTTGACTGTTGTGAAAAATTGTTCTTGCTTTTGTCCTCTTTTTCCCACAAACCAGCCTGGTTCAGAGAAACAAGGGTTCTCTCCCTGGAAGTTCGGGCGCCCCATGAGGTGAGCTGACTGACCAGGACACGTCCCATGCTAGCCTGAGCCTTGATCCTTTTCTGTAAAAATCACCCTTCCCTTCTCCCCACCTGTTTATGAAGTTTGCAGACACAAACATTAGGTATATTAGTCATATGGAACCGGAAAAACTGAATATAAGACTCAGTGTAACCAGGACTTGTTCCAAGCCATAAGTTCCGAACGTTCTCATTTCATGGCATCCATAGTAACAGTGATTTTTCATGGCACATCTAGGCCAAAAGAAATACCCATCATATCTGTTGACTAAGTAGTTATGTCTCAACAACTTTAATAGTACTTATATTCTGCCAACTTGGTAGAGATTTGAAAAAAATAATATGCATAAATCAAAAGAAAAGATAGTATTTTTAGTTCATTCTTAAATAACGCTATGCTTAGTAATGGGCTGTGTGCGCTTGTTGGGTGCCGTACAACTTCCAGAACCTTGAATCAAGCTTGGACACCACCGCCCACATTTCCTGCTCCAGGCTGATTTCCAGGTGCCACCTGTCTTCCCTCACAGCAACAGCTGGAAGCGCAACTTTGCAAAGATAGACCACCATCGAAAGGAATGCAGTGTGATCTAAGGGAACTGTGAACCACCTCGAGCTGGTAGTTCACTCAGTGACTGACAGATGTTGAGTACTGCAACATTTCCCTTGAAAATTTGAAATGTCCCAACAACCGTCTATGAATTATAACTGCAGGGCACGTCGGTGCACGGAATGGGAATCTCAGATCTAAGCACCTGAAATACACTAACTCTTTTTATCCTCACAGGAGCCCTGTGACGTACGTACTGTCTATTACTATTCTCTGTTTTGGAGATGAAGACACTGAGGCACAGAGAAGTGAAGAAACTTGTCCAAAGTCACATGACTAGAGGAGA
>NW_007727468.1:428936-430741 GCF_000696425.1 Galeopterus variegatus | reverse complement strand
TCATCACTTAAAACTAGTGAAATTTTGCAGAGGAATTCGTTTATCTATCGTGTTCCTTTTCTCCCCCTTTCCCCCCTAGGAACTCTGTGAGATTTAAGTCAGTTTTAAGAAAGCAAAGCACAGAGGTAATTCAGAGGACGCCGCAAGTGAGTGTGTGATCAGTCTCTCAAAGCCTAGCCCCGTGGGCACAGGACTCCCTGGATGCCGTCCTCTTAATACCCTGCTCCTCACCTGGGCCACGTCACGAGAGGGAAGAGTCTGAGGAATTGACAGAAAAATATCAAATACCTTGATTAAAAAGTTTTATTTTTCTTATGGTAGAAAGAAAAGAAGAGTGAAGAAAAATTGCAGGGTTCTCCTAATCTGACAAAATGGAAACGATGTCACAATGCAGTCCTGGGGACCCACTTTCTTCATAATAAGTTGAAAACAAAAAAAAAAAAAAGAAAGAAAGAAAGAAAGAAAGAAGGAAATCTCTACTAATGAAAATATGAAGACCTAAGGGGAAAAAACCATCCCGTGCCCTGGCCAAATTCTTTGTGCTCCAGAGTTGAAAACTTTTCATTGCCTCCAAATGAATAAAAACTGGTTCTGACACAACTGTTCATCTGCTTGGGCAGCTCAGGTAGTGTCCCCACAGCAAACGCTTCCCTCAGAGCCTCGCACGTGTTTCTGGAGCTCTTCTTACACATGAATTGTGCTATTCTGTTTTAGCAAGCAATGGTTCTGAGATGTGGGCTTCTCTGCACCACACAGAACAGTTTGGTGGCAGGAGAGGAACCGGGAGGTGAAGCACCCATGCCTGGCCTCGCACCCTCTGCCACCCGGCAGGTGTGTGGATCAGTGAAGTCTCACCTGTGTGCGTCCCTATTTCCTCATCTGTGACATGGGACAGCAGTGTGGTCCCCCAGTCACTGGGAAGATTACCTCTGATAACATGTGCAGGTGAGGTGTGCACAGACACTGCGCTGACGTTGTCTCTAACTGCCCACATTCTGTCCGTGTTTCCCCAACTCCAGAACATTGTTTCTGCTTTCCTCCCATCTCTGCTCATAGGAGAATATAGGAATTCCTGGGCTGTTTTCTTCAAGGATGCTTATTTTTCCTTCCTTAAGCATTTCTTTTCCTTATAGATGCTTGCCTGTTTTCCCTAACACTAACATATAAATTGGCTTTTGAACTTATCTTAAAGAGTTGATGTGAATTATGATTTGCACAGAATGTACTTTTTTGGTTTCTTTTTAATGCCATGGAAATGGACACTGCAGAGACCTACTAGAGTTACTAGAACATTTAGTGGAATAACATAAAGGAAATAATGAATAAAACCAAATTATCTCTGAAAACAATTTCCTACACCGTAGGTGTTGACAAGCCATCGTTTCATCCTTTGGGATAAGTGACATTTAGGCAGTTTTATTCTACAGTGTTTTCTCTGTTGTTTTACTTTCTCCTCTGCGAAGCAGTGACCTCAAGCGTAAATGAGCCTCAAGTAATTTAATGCTTAGAAATAGCTGTGGAAAATTTAGGCCTTAATAGCAGAGATTGATAGAAGGAAGGATGGTTGGAATTTTATAAACCTGCCTTTCTCTTACTCAACAAGTTTAGTTAGGAGTAGCAGGTTGGTCTGGTCTCAGATATTTAGATACAAAGGACAGGAACCTGCAGTTATGATATTTAGCCAAGATATGGCACTGGTGGCTCACAGGTGGTGGCGTGGCTTATACTCCGATAATGAAAGTGATGTTGCCAATAAAACAATAATAGCAATGCTTTCAGTATTTTAGGTAACATGTTCAAGACTT